>NC_084490.1:47159728-47237547 GCF_030035675.1 Rhineura floridana | reverse complement strand
TGTGTTCAGTAATACATCTTTGCATTTGAGGACCTTTTCTAGTTCTGTCACGGCTGCCCTCCCCAGTCCTAGCCTTCTTCTGGTTTCTTGGCTATTGTCTCCCTTTTGGTTAATGACTGTGCCATGGTATTGATAATCCTTGACTAGTTCAGTATCCCCACTTTCAACTTTAAAGTTACGTGAATCTTCTGTCGTCATTACTTTAGTCTTCTTGACATTCAGCTGTAGTCCTGCTTTTGTACTTTCCTCTTTAACTTTCAGCAGCATTCATTTCAGATTATTACTAGTTTCTGCTAGTAGTATGGTATCGTCTGCATATCTTAAATTACTGATATTTCTCCCTCCAGTTTTCACACCTTCATCTTGATCCAAACCCGCTTTCTGTATGATATGTTGTGCATATAGATTAAACAAATAGGGTGATAAAATACACATTTTCTATGGGGAACCGATTGGTTTCTCCATATTCTGTCCTTACAGTAGCCTCTTGTCTAGAGTATAGGTTGCGCATCAGGACAATGAGATGCTGTGGCACCCCCATTTCTTTTAAAGCATTCCATAGTTTTTTATGATCTACACAATCAAAAGCTTTGCTGTTATCTATAAAACACAGGTTGATTTCCTTCTGTAATTCCTTGTTCCATTCCATTATCCAACGTATGTTGGCGATATGATCCCTGGTGCCTCTTCCCTTTCTGAATCCAGCTTGGACATCTGGCATTTCTCGCTCCATATATGGTAAGAGCCTTTGTTGTAGAATCTTGAGCATTACTTTACTTGCATGGGATATTAAGGCAATATTTTGATAATTATTGCATTCCCTGCTATCCCCTCTCTTGGAATTGGGATGTATATTGAACACTTCCAGTCTGAGGCCCATTCTTTTCTTTTCCATATTTGTTGACAATTTTTTGTCAAAATTTGGACAGATTCAGTCTCAGTAGCTTGTAGCAACTCTATTGGTATGCCATCTGTTCCTGGTGATTTGTTTCTTCCAAGTAGTTTGAGTAGCTTTCACCTCACATTCTAAAATTTCTGGTTCTTCATCATACGGTTCCTCCGTGAATGAATCTGTCATCCTTACATCTCTTTTCTAGAGTTCTTTGGTGTATTGCCTCCATCTTTCTTTTATTAAATCTTGGTCAGTCAGTGTGTTCCCCTGTTGATTATTCAACATCCCTTCTCTTGGTTTGAATTTCCCTTTCATTTCTCGAATATTTTGGAATAGGGCTCTTGTTCTACCTTTTTATTATCTTGTTCTATTACTATACAATAATTATTGTAATAGTTCTCTTTGTCCCTACATACTAGTCGCTGTATTATTGCATTTAGTTCTCTCTCCTTTTGCTTTTGCTTTCCTTCTCTCTTTAACCATTTTAAGAGTTTCTTCAGTCATCCATTGAGGTCTTTCTCTCTTTTTAACTAGAGGTATTGTCTTTTTGCATTCTTCCCTGATAATGTCTCTGACTTCACTCCATAGTTCTTCTGGTTCTCTGTCAACTAGTTGGAAAGCCTCAAATATGTTCCTTATTTGATCTTTAAATTCTTCTGGGATGTTATTTAGATTGTATTTTGACATTATGATTGCTTTGTTGGTCTTCTTTAGCTTTACTCTGATTTTTGATATTACCAGTTCATGATCTGTACCACAGTCAGCTCCTCGTCTTGTTTTCACAGAAAGTATGGACCTTCATCTTCTGCTTCCAATTATATAATCGATTCGATTCCTATATTGCCCATTTAGTGATGTCCACATGTACAGTCGTCTTTTCGGTTGCTCAAAAAATGTGTTCACAAGAAACAAATTATTGGCTTCACAGAATTCAATAAGTCTTTCTCCTGCTTCATTTCTATCTCCTAAGCCCCATTTCCCCCCAATTTCTAGTTCTTCTCTGTTTCCTACTTTTGCATTCCAGTCACCCATGATTATCAGAGCATCCTGTTTTGGTGTGTGTTCAATTTCTTCCTGTACTTCTGCGTAAAATCTCTCCAGTTCCTCTTCTCCTGTGTTTGCTGTTGGAGCATAGACTTGTATGATGGTTATGTTGATAGGTTTCCTGTTAAGTCTCATTGATACCACTTGCTCAGACCTTGCATTAAGCTTCTAACTGCTTTTGCTACATCACTTCTCACTATTAGAGCAACCCCATTTCTTCTTAATTTCTCATTTCCTGCATAAAATATTTTGTAGTTGCCTGATTGAATGTGTCCCATTCCCGTCCATTTTAATTCAGTCATGCCAAATATTGTAATACTGATACGTTCTGTTTCTTGCTTGACAATTTCTAACTTTCCCTGGTTCATGCTTCTCACATTCCATGTTCCTTTTTTGTACGTTGTACAACTCCGGACTCTCCTTTTGCATCTGTGTGCATCAGCCTCCGGGCTTCCTTTCGGCTTTGACCTGGTTGCGTCATTAGTCACAGCGCTACTCATGCTTGTCTATTGTTCTTCCCCAGTAGCTCAATGAGTGCCATCTGACCTGGGGGTCTCATCTTCCAGCATTATCTTGTGTTGCATTCTGGATAGTCTGTTCATAGGGTTTTCATGGTATTCAGAGGTGGTTTAACACGATAAAAACTGACTTTCAAATATATTTAAACAAAGCATCTTTAAAAACATTTTTTTTAAAGCTTTAAAAAATCTTTTTTTAAAATGTAGACTGTAAGCTCCTAGGGGCAGGGACCTCTCTCTCTTTGTTTTCTGCTTCTCACCATAACTCACAAGGTACAGGGATGGCTGGTTTCTGTCTTATCCTCCTGACAAGAATGTAATAAATCCTCCTTCCACCAACTTCCCTTAGTAGCCAATGCAGTCATGGACATCTGGAGAGCCCTACCAATCTCCCTAATCTTAAATTGGCCCTAGGGGATGGTGCTTTTGGTAGAAGGAAAGCAGCTAGACATGCATGGGGTAGAGGGCCCAATGGCATTCTAGTATGTGGGCGTTTCCCCCCTCATCCTTTATTCCTTTTCCTAGAATGCTCTGGTCTCCTTCAAAGAATTGTGTGGCCTGACGCCAGCAGCCAACATCAAGCAGTGCATCTTAAAGCTGGCCACGTGGCTACAGCCCAGCGAGAAGGAGAACTCCCCAGCTGTCACCCTCAACCTGGGCGAGGAATACCCCTCCATGGAGGCCCAGGGGCCTGTGCCAGAGCTCCTGCGGAAAGTGCTTGCTGCCTACGATGCCGTGAGTGCAACCGGTGGTTATGTGGTGACCCTGTGCCTTGTCCAGTGGGTATCAGTTGGGGCTTCCAATCCAAAACAAAGTTGGTCCCCTTTTCTGATCACCTACTTCTGTTTTGAGCCTTGGCAAATAGTGAATTGGGGGCACACATATGTGGTACAAATCTCAGCCTAGGGTTTCCCTGCATCCCGTTTTCAGTGCAGCCCTCTTGATTTAAAGCAACCACCTTGAGACTCATGTGGAAGGTCTGATAGTTGTAAAAGTGGAAGAGAAGGTCTTGCCTAGTGCAAATGAGCATCCCTCTCCCATGTAGGTTTTATATTCACATTACAAACCTGCCTACAGCAAGAGCCACTTTAAGCCTTGTGTGAAAACTCCCTTCCTCTTATGTCATCCAATGGATTTTAGCATCAGACCCAGCACCAGCACATGGCATCCTTTGCAATTGGCAGAACCCCAGCATGCTGGCAACAGGGCCAGCCCTATCATTAGGCACATTGAGCCTCTTGTCTCAGGTGGCAGATTGGGAGGGGCGGCAGAGCAAGCACGTCCCTTGCCAGGCCTGGCGCCAGTGGGTGGCCAGGTTGGGCACTGGCTGAGGGCCCCTGTGGCTGATGGGGCCCTGGGTCTAGGCAAATGTAGCTCCCACACTGCAGTCTGTGCTAGCATTGGGTTGTGGAGCATGTGCCCCGTGACTTGATGCTGGCACAGATTGGGAGCCACCCTCCCAGGCAAACCCCCCCCCCCGCCAGTACGGGCTGGCTGCACCACTTCCAAAGTCATTGCGTCAGTATGCTGTACACACATGCTTGCCCCTGCTGCCATCTTGGGTGATGGCAGGTGTAAGAGCACAATGTGCTGCTGTGGTCGGGCCTATTTAAGCCCCGGGCGGCAGCAGTGGTAGTGCCACCACGGTCACTGCTGCCTACTGGTGCATTTGAAAGCCTGCTGCAGTCTGGTGTCAGTCCTGCCCCCTGCTGGTGGCTGCTGCTGCACTACTCTGGCTCCTGCCATCTGCAGCCGCATCTGGCTGGGTGCTCCATGGCCAAGCTGACACCATGCTGCACTGCTGCCAGCAACTGGCTGGGTGCTGGTGAGTCACTTTCTCTTTTGTCTGCAGTACAGCAGCTCATGGAAACAAACTGGATTTTTTTTGGGAATGCAAATTGCAGGCATGGGATCCCCAATGCAGATTGGGCCTGCAGGGGCTGGGAGGAGATCGGGGTCCATATGCTGACATTGTGTCAAAGAAGGACCCTGCACTTAAGGGCAGAACCACGTGATTAACATAATGTGTTCTTTGGCCCTGGCAACTAGAGCTGCAAAGATCATCCTCACCCCACTCATCACATGTTCTCTCTCTCTTACTCTCCCCACCCTCAGATGATCCAGACAAGCCGGACACTAATTGAGTCAGCTGATGCTGTTCATGCCAAGATTATTCAGGTGCAACAAGCAGGTAAGTGATGGTGACATCCCTCCTTGGGATGCAGGTATCCTGAGCTCCTTTCATTCATCCCATCTTTATCCCACACTTATTTCATGCCTTGTCTCCTCAACCCCTGGTGTTCACTTATTAGTTAGATTTTGGTCTGGTTCACAAATGCTTATGTGTCACTTGCATTTCTCTAAACTTGATTAGTGTACATGTGACAGTAGTTGCAAACTGAACATGTGAATAGGCTCGGTTGAATTCAAAATGATAACAAAGTTTCCTCTGTTCACACATGCAAGTTTGAATCTGTATTTTAAAAACGTAATTATGTTTTTAATTTGTTACCTTTTTAAAAAAAACTTGTCTCCATTCTTGTATGGTTTTATTGGGTGATTGTTATGTCATGTGGATTGGTTATTTTCTGTCATAGATTCTTTTGTTTTGTTAGCCACTGAGAATTTTTAAGAATATAAACGTAATTAATAAAGTAACATGCAAACAAAGAAGTTGTCACTGGATGTTGCAAGTCTACTCATGTGTTTAACTTGCATGTGTGAGCCAGCTCTTTATTGAGTTTGTGTTGGGCTCTTCCTCTTGAAAGAACTTGGGACCAGTTCACACATGCAAGTACCTCATTGGATGACTACAGTGCTGAAGCCCTATTCAGGTGTTATGATATCTGTGTTAAAATAAACTTGTGTAGGGGTGTGCAGGCTGGTCTTGCCTTCAGTGTCCCCGTTCACTCAAAGGTTATCAGGATTCCTGATTGTGTTGTTTTCACTTCTCATTGAAATCCCTGTATGACAGGGGCTCTCAATTGTGCATTCAAGTGAACTCATTTAGAAAACTCCTTCAGACTTTCACACTGGCTGAGCAAAGATTGGAAGTGAAGCCAGCCAGGACAGAGATTTTTGGGGCGGGGCTGGCACATAAGGCCCCACATTACCCTACACAAGTTGATTTTAACGCCTCCTGTAACATAACCCGAGTAGGGCTTAAGTAATGATTTGCATATGTGAATGGCCCATCAAACACATCTTAGGGTTCATCCAGACGACTGTAAAATGTGTGACATGATCGCTTTGTTTTTTTTAATTATTTTTCGGTCATCCATATGATGCCGCGTGCTTTTGCACATTTTCGCACGGTTAAATCCGCTCCTGCAATACCGCAAATCATACGATTTGCTTTTTTAAACCAGGAATCATTCGCTGTACCTTCAGGCGCATCAGAGCAATGGTGTGGTGTTGGGGGGGGGGGCTGCAACTTCTACTGTGCAGATGCAAAAAAGCGCATTTGCGCAGAAGCAGCAACAGCGGTTAATTTTTAGCCAGCCTGCAAACTGGGCAGCCGCTCAGGGTGAGATCTGCAATTGTGGTTGTTTGTAAACTTTTTCAAGGGAGAAAATATTTATCATTGCCTAACCTCCACTTCCCACCCCTCACCCCCGCATCAAATGCCCTTCTTGAACGTATTGGTCTTTGCTTCCAGGCATCCAGAGTCGGGGGGGGGGGAGAAGAGAAAAAGAGGCTTTCCTCTTAGATTACAGAGACTCAAGCACCTTTAGTCAATTTCGCTTTCCTGCCTGCAAGGCTACTCTCTTAGAGTCTTGTCAATTTCAACCACAGCCTACAGGTTCTCCACAGCCCAGCTGATCTGAAAAGCATACAGTCGCTTTGCAAAATATGGCAAATACAAGCAAAAAACCCACAGGAATTATTGGCATATAAGTGGTTTGCTAGAGCGTCTCAGCCACCCGCAACCATAGAGACTGGTGGTCTACCTTCCTAGACATGACACATTGTTACTTGCTGTTCTGGAGAAATAAGTGGAATTGCAATCATGTGTATCTCCAGAAACGTTAAAGATAGAAAAGCATACAGTCGGTTTTGCAAAATATCACAAATACAAACAAACAAAAATACAGGAATTATACGCATATAAGTGGTTTGCATGTTTCTTTTATCAGAGGGAACACTGCAAAGCCTGTGCTGGTCGCTTCAGCGCAGATTGATACAGCAGCATGCGGGGCTGTATGCCCGCATTCCCTGCCCGAGCCAAGAGCGGCCACCCGTGGGGGGGGCTGTTTGCTTCCTCAGGGGCAGCATTCCTGCCACCGAGCCGCATAACGGTCTGGGGCTGAACCCTGCAGTGAATGAGCCCAAGGGTTATGGGGGGATTCGCCCAGCGATTACAAGCGCTGATCTCTTGCGCTGCCCACAATCCCCCTGGATGGCCAGGGGCACCTGGAGACACACACCCCCTGGCCGGCGCTGCTCCAGAGTGGTGAGTGACAAAGAACTCCATTACAGCCACTGCTACCAAACCATCAGGAAATTCAAACTTTCGCGCTAGTACGTTCAAGCACATGCGCCTTGTTGTGTTTTGTTGCAAAGGGGGAGAGGAGCATACGTCATATTTTTGTGGACCAATTGGCTGATATGGGGGAGTGTTATGGGCGGAGCTGGGAAAAAGCGAGAAGAAGTACGGGTCCTCTCGCTGCATGTGTGGGTGCAAAAAAAGCAGGGTTTTTTATTGGGAAAGAGCTAACAAAACAGGCAAAGTGAGGACTGTCAGATGACGAACCGGATATGGAAAACGTGGATTATCCCGCTCCGTTTGGATGAGCCCTTAGATAGGACACTTAATAATATAATCCCAAACACAATGGATGATATCCGACATTAGTCATAAGGGTAGACCCATTATAACCAGTGGCCTTAATTGATCTCAGTAGATCTGCTTGGAGTATGACTTAGTTGACTATCACCCAATGATTTTCAGTTACAATACAGAAATTGCGTGATGTACATGTATGTATGAATCAACTCTCTCCCTCCAGACTGGTCTCAAAGGTCCTAGGTAGTCTTCTCACTTACCTTTTAGTGATGGCATTTTTCATATATGATTTTCCTTCTGCCAGAAGGTGACAGGTTTATGACACTTTGTCTCCTTTGCCTCTCTTCTCTCCCTCCTCCCCGCCCCCCCCTGGCCCGGCATTTCTCCAGGGATGGGGTTTCATAAGGAGCTGCATCGCTTGGAGGCAAAGGAAGGCTTGAAAGGGCGGAAGCTGCAGAAAGCTCTCGAGAGTTTTGCCTGGAACATCACCGTCCTCAAGGTAATTAGGAGCAGTGCTTACTGTGAGGTAGGATTTCCGTGGCAGAGTCTCAGTGCCAGGACTTCAGCCATGGGAAGTGAGAAAACAGAGAGGCGAGTGCCTCTGAGCATGCACAAAGTGTCTTTACCTTATTTTTGAAGGAACCGCAACCAACCCTCACACAGGTGGGACCAGTAGGAAGACTTCCTATTTGGAGGGCACGTCTTTAAATTCAGAACAGTTCTTAGGGTACAAATTGGGCCCAGAATATAGGTAGCTAAGTTAGTTTTGTCCACGGGAAAGCAGCCTTTGCTAGAACCTAAAGCTGCAGTGATCATGTGGCGAGCAAGTACTGCCACCTGGTGGGCATTGAGTGTTCATGTACTTGTGTGTTGTTACGTTGTAGTGTTTCGAAAAAATAAGGACTGAGGGATTTGTTTCCTGAGCAACCCCTTTGGTTACAGGTGATGTTGATATTTTCCCTCCAGGTTGCATCTCTGTTGCTGGTTTTTCCCAGCATTTGAGCCAATGTTTGGGATTACTGCTTGCAATCCAGTGGGGAAGGGCTGTAGTTCAGTGGTGAAGCATCTGTCTGCTTTGCACACAGGGTGTCCTAGGATCAATCCCTGGCATCTCCAGGTAGGGACTGGGAATATCCCCTGTCTGAAACCCACCCTGGAGTAGTACTGCCAATCACTGTAGAGAGTACTAAGTGGGCCAGTTGTCTGACCTGTTCTAAGGTAGATTCTATGATGATCTTATGTTCAGTTCAGCATTCTGTTAGTGCCGCTACTACCTTAAGATGGTGTGTGCACGCTGCAACTAAAATGGGTAGTTGATTTTATTTTAAAAAGTTTATTCACTTTATTTACTATGTAGTCATTACGGGAGAAAAATAAAAATAGCGAACTAAGACTATTGTGATCACCAAATTATTTGTTGTATTAGAATGGAAGAAAAGATTTGACCCTTAACCAAAATGTGCCATCAAAGCCAACAAAGGAAAACAATCTAACATACATTCAGATAAACCCAGACGCACTTTCATTTCTCTTTATCAAGCACCAAATATAGTCAGCCTGTTTTGTTCTCTTCTTGCATGTTATTCTGGGCATCTCTTGTGCTTATTTCAGTTTTTGTGTGACTTCCCCACCGATATATAATCGTAGGCAAGTTTGCACTAGAGCACCAACCTAACATCCTTCCCAGCTGTTCCCACATTTGAGGTTTTTGCCTCTCTTTGGCCACAAAGAAAGGAGTGCCATCTACACACCCCACAGTCCTCTTTTCGAAGGTGTCGAAGGTTAGCATGTGGGCTGTGTGGTCCTTACATAGGCATGGAGAAACCTAAGGACTCTCTGCAGGCCACACCCCTCACTGGCTCTGTTTCACACCCTCATTGCTCACAAGAAGGTCCCAGGGTGAGCTACAGCATATCAAAATACCACACAGTTAAACCAACAACAAACAACTATCCCATCCATAACCCCCAAACAATTATACCATATAGCACATTACAGGGAAAACACCCAAACCAGTTCTTCCGAGAGCCAGTGTGGTGTAGCAGCTAGAGTGTTGGACCAGGCTCCAAATCCCCACTTGGACATTAAACTCACTGGGTGACCTTGGGCCAATCACTGTCTCTCAGCCTAACCTACCTCACAGGGTTGTTGTGAAGGTAAAATGGGGAAGGGGAGAACACCACCTTGAACTCCTCAGAGGAAAGTTGGGATATAAATGTAATAATAAATAAGCAAAATAAATAAGTTTCAAAGGCCAGATTAAAGAGATTCCGTCTTCTGGTGGAAGCTGTAAAGTAGGGGTGGGGAGCCTCAGGCCTGCAGGCCATGTGGCCTTCCAAACTCCTTTTCTGTCCCTTGGGACTGTCCCCACACCATACTCTCCCCAGGCCAAACCCCTCCCTGGCCCTGCTTTGCAGCCACCTAGAGTGCTTTTGCCTGGCTGGAAAGTGTCCTTGAACACTGATCATTCTGCTTGCTTGCTTGCTTGCTTGCTTGCTTGGAGGGATGGAGGGAGGGATGTGTGTGAGTGAGTGAGTGAGTGAGTGAATGAGTGAGTGAGTGAGTGCGCAGAAATTAGCTTACTGTACAAAGGTAAAATTTACATTCATTGCTCCACCCACTTTTGCTTCTGGCCCTGTCCACCACTGGCATGTGACCCCTGCAAGATTGACCAGAAGGGAATGTGGCCCCCAGGCTGAAAATGTTTCCACACCCCTGTAGCAAATCAATGGTGCCAGGCACACCACTGTTGGGATTTCCCCATTCGTGGGGCCATCATCGAGAAGGCCCTCTCACGATCTATAAGGACTTCCGGGAAGGGTTGCTTTGCCTGTGCTGCCTCTGAGCGAGCTCTCGTCTCAGAAGAAGCTTTTTCAGCTCTAAAATCAGTCACAACGTTCTTTTTGACTGATAAAGATTTTCTCCCGGGCAGGGAGAAACGTAGAGATCAACCCCAAAGCCTGTTTTTGTGGGGAGGACTGGATTTCATTTATTTATGAGAGAAAGTTCAAACTGCAATGCCGGACGGACTTTCATCAAGCTCTAGCTGATTATAGCGACACGTTTATCTTTTCTTTAAAGAAAACGGACTCTAACAGGCAGATAAACATCCTTCTTTCTATCTTCTTTTTTTACTTGGCTTAAATTGGTGCAGCAAAAAAGAGATTTGTCAATGAATCAGCTGTGAAGAACTCTTAGGTGAATTTTGGCTTTTCTCTTTCACTAACGAAATTAAGGAGGAAAGAAATCGAAAAAGCTTATCTTTGTTTTTATCGCAAAAAGCTGTCCTGGAGGTGCATTCTAAAGATATCAACGGAAGAGGGATTTCTATTTCGAGGAGGGGGGGGGAATTCTTTTTGGTATATTTCATTTTGACGAATCTGCTTGTTCACGACGCCACTAATTGTTTTGATGTTGGGAACTAAGTTTGTTTTGCATTCCTGAACACATAGAGATAAGGCAGGCTGTATTGTCTACACTGATACAAGCAAGCCTGAAATATTAACCCAATTGTGGCTGAAATAATTTTTGTCTCTGTGGTTTTAAGAATGACAACCAGGAAAGTGAATGAGACCATGGAAGAAATTATGTTTCAGAAAATAATGGGTGAGATTGAGATGATGAAACAAACCCTGAGACAGGGTAGTCAGGAGATGAAAATTGAACTTAACAAAATGACGCAGGAGCTTAAAGAAATAGTGGATTCTGTGAGAGAGGAGTTTGATGGGATAGGGAAGCTACAAGACCTGGAGATTGGAACAAATGTGAAATTTGAAAAAAGATTTGGATTTTATGGATGTTAGAAATAAAGTTGACTGTTTGGAATTCAACGTTGTCTTTGAAGAAATTAATGAAGATTTTGGTGGTAAAGTTATCAATGTCTTGGATAATTTTCTGGACTGGAATGATGTGATGGAGTTTGACATAGAAAAAATCTATGGAGTTGGCTACAGATATGTGACAGTGGAGAAACTCTTAAGAGATGAGCCAGTGCATTTTGTAAAAAAGAAGAACAGAGATATGACTTTGCAGCAATATTTCAGTAACATATTCAGAATTCTTGACTGGAATGATGTGATGGGGCCTGACATGGAAAAAAATTATGGAATTAACTACAAATATGTGACAGAGCAGAGATGCACCCAGAACAGAGATGTGACTTTACAACAATATTTCAACAACATATTCAGAATTGATGGCAAAGACGTATTTGTGATGGGGGAAATTCCCATCAGACTCTTGTTATATGACTATGGCTATGACAGCAAGATCATCATGGGATACTGATAATGGATGAATGGATACTGAAACCACTGGATTTAACAGGACTATTGAAGATGGAAGATGGAATTCATATTGATAATGGAAGAATGGTTATGGAAATTATTGGACTTAACAGATTTGATGAGATGGATTAATTGATATGTTTACTTGGACTATGGCTATGACAACAAGATTATTATGAGATATTGATAACGGAAGAATGGCTACTGAAATTACTGGACTTAACAGGATTATTGAAGATGGAAGATGGAGTTAATATAGATAATGGAAGAATGGCTATTGAAATTATTGGGCCTAACAGATTTGAATTAGATGGATTAAGCGACATGTTTATTTGGAGAAAAATTGAAAGATATATCTTTCAAGAAATTGAAACCTCTCTTTGACTTTTTGTGGAAAGAATAAAATAATGTTTATGAGATTTGATGATTAATTAAGATAATTACTGGAGGAAAGTGATTTTATAATATAATTTTAGAGATAGGATTGTTATATATTCTAGACCTATAACTGATCTGCAACAAATCGGAAGTCGACATTTTATTTTATTGTTTAATTGTTTTTGTTTTGTTTTGTTTTTTCGTCTTTGAAAATTTGAATAAAAATTAATGATAAAAAAAAAGAGAAGGCCCTCTCACAGGCTGTTGCTGTTAAACTGGAGGGGGAGACTCCCTTTTCTGTTCTCGGCCTTAGATTTCTCAAATCTGTCAGGAGGACTAGGTGTTTGTTTTAAAAGGGAGATTTTTCACACTGGAGTTGCCTGTCGAACCTTTGAGGTTTTCTCTCTCTTTCCCTCCATGACTCTCTTTCATGATCTCTTCCTTTACCCACAGGGTCAGGCCGACCTGCTCAAACACTCTAAGGCGGAAGCGCTCGACACGCTGTGGCAGATCCACAATGCCGCCCAGTCCTGTGGCATTGGGCGGAATGGAGCCGCCTCTCCCGACGCCTTCCATGGCCGAGCTGTCCTTGATCCCATTCCAGAAACCGAAGGAGGCAGCGACACGGGATCTTGCTGACTCGGAATGGTCAAGACCAAGGGGAAGGGAGCAGACTCATGGACACACAGACTTTGAGGAAATGTGGCAGATTTTTATTTTATTTTTAAAAAACAGAAACGAAGCACAGTGTTGTCGCCAGCAATAGAAGTGATTGAGAGTGTGCCGGTCAACTTCCAAGTATCTACGTATGTAACAACCAGCACGCCCCTATGAGAAAGAAGGCGGCCACTCCAGACAGCAGATTATGGACGGCAGTAACAGGCAGATTTTACCTATGGGGCACAACCTGTGAGAAAATTCTCCTTCACTAGCCCCATTGAAACAAATAGGTCATGGAGTTGGGGGGAGACTTCCATTCAATTCACTGAGGCTCTAGTGACAAGCTAGCATCAGTAGATTCCGACCAGCAAGCAAGTCTGACCCAAAAGCTTTAGTAGGAGATTGTTAGCAGATCAGCTGACCTGCTGTGGGCTATTGGTGTAAGTAGGTGGTTTTTCCACAGGCCTCCTGCAGTCAGGGTTGGCCTGAGGCATTTTGCTGCCCGAGGGGGCTAGCAAATAGCACCTGCTGCCCAAGTCAGGGTGTGCAGTACCCAAAGCCAGTGAAGTGTGTGTGTTTTTGGCACCCAATGCAGAAAATCCCACATGAGTCCCTCCATTCCCCAGCAGTAAAAATACAATAATAATAAATTAAATAGCAGACATTCTAACACCTGAAATCAGCTTGAGGTGGCTGTCTCACTCTGCTTAATGATAGGGCCAGCCCTGCTTCAGTTTTCTCCTTTTAGGCCAAATCCGTACTATACATTTAAAGCACTATGATACCATTTAATAATCATGACTTCCCTCAAAGATTCTAGGGAACTGTAGTTTGTTAAGGGTGTGGAAAGTTGTTAGGAGACTGCTATTCTCCTCACAGAGCTACAATTCCTGGAGTGGTTTAACAGTCAGTCCCCCTTCCCAGGGAACTGGGAATTGTGGATCTATGAGGGGAATAGGGGTCTCCTAATAACTTTCAGCATGCTTTTAACAACTACAGTTCCCAGGATTCTTTGAGGGAAGCCATGACTGTAAAGTGGTACAGTGCTGCTTCAAATGCATAGTGTGGATATGGCCTTAGATAGAAATGGGTGGCACCACAGAGGCTTATTACTTGCCTGACATTTTTCAAAGTTCTTATTCAAGAATGTCTAGAAACACAAATTCTAAGAGGTTTGTACAGGATAACCTCTGAGTGGGTTGTGCCCCACATTGATGAGGGAAAAAGGGGGTGTCATTTGGATTTTCTTGGGCCTGGCCTTCACAGCAGCCTCTCTTTCTCCACCCTAGAACTTAAGACACTAGCAGGGGAAACACCAAGCTGGAATTGTGAGCACAGAAATACCAATAATTGAGTGGCTCACAACTGAAAAGCAAGCTTGTAGCTGTGGAATACTGGAAGAAGTTCCCTCGGGCTCTCAGACGGAGGCATTTAAGCAGAGACTAGGCATCTCATCTGTCAGGGATGCTGTGCTTGCAAGATTCCTGGATTAGGAGAAGGGGTTGAACTAGACTACCTCCAGCATACCTCCTTCCAACTCTTATCATTATATGATGGTATTATCTGTTGGGCATCTTCCTCAGGGTTAGGGTGGCAGTGAAGGAGGGAGAGGCTAAAGGGAGAGGTCTCGGTATACCTTGTTTTCTCCACCACCCCCACCCCAAATGCTATCAAGCTCCTAGTTAGAGCTGAAATGAATGTGAGGGACAGGTCTCACATTAGAGTTTGGGTTGTAAAAAATTAAAACGGTTGTATCTAGCTAAGTCATACTCACAGCAGTATCAATAGACTTCAGTTAGTCGTGCCAGTTGATTTTGGTAGGTCTACTCTGATATGGCTGGATACACCCCAGATTTTATATTGTTACAGGATATTTTCATTGGTTCCCAATTATGGAATATAGTTGGATTCAGGGTTGTGAGGTTTGTTGGTTTGTTTGCTTGTTGGCAAAAAGCAAACCGGGCTGTAATATTTAAAAGTCAACAAGAAGTTAATGTGACCTTGAAAAATTATGCAGAAACCTTGAGGCTTAGGCTTTAAGAAGGTATCCCTCATAATCACATTTACAGATGTTGATATCTGAAATTTCAAATAACAAACATTTTGCAGAGTTCACAAATCTCTGTGCAAAGATGTGTTCTGATTCCTTACATTGATTTCTATCTCATTTTTCCTTGTTTTTTTGGGGGGGGGCACCTGGGAAGGCAAGCTGTTGATTCTGTGGCTGGCCCCTGCTCCTCTCCTGCCAAACCTGGAAGGCTTGCTCTAGAATTGAGAAGGATGGTTT
Source organism: Rhineura floridana (assembly GCF_030035675.1). Lineage (NCBI taxonomy): Eukaryota > Metazoa > Chordata > Lepidosauria > Squamata > Rhineuridae > Rhineura > Rhineura floridana. Next base: position 47,222,696 of record NC_084490.1, on the reverse strand, counting down.
CTGTTGACAATAAAACCAGAGCTTCTCTTTTATCTTTCTGTCTCTTTTAATAAAAACACCCCTCCCATTTGTTGTCCCCCTTACCTTGATATTAGACCACTCTGTCTGCACTACAAAATTGGAACCAATTAGAAAGCTGTTAAGAATGGGCACAGAACCTAACCAACTAACTGTAGGAATTCTACATGTGTAAAGGAGTTGAAGACTTTCTCCCAGAAAACTCCTGACATTCTTTTTTAATATATATATAGATAAAGGGGGGGGGTTTCTAGAGTAGAGCCAGGCGTTGCTGAATTGCAACTCCCATCAGCCCTGATCATTGGCCATGCTTGCTTGGGCTGATGGGAATTGTAATTCAGCAGTGTCTGGAGGGCCAAAGATTTCCCACTCCTGTTGTAAAGAGGTTGACGGCTCCCTTTTAAAAAGGAAATGCAGCGGTAGCTGAATCTAGCTCACCCTTCCCAAGCCAGGTGCCTCCCAGTTGTTTGGGACTACAGTTTTTATCACCCCCAGTGCTATCTGAGGCTGATGGGAGTTGTATTTCAAAATGTTTGAGGCACCAAGTTGGGGAATGGTATTCTAGTGTATGGTGATGGAGACAAAGAGGAGGAGTACATTGGGGTTATTCTCTTACCTTAGTGAAGAATGTATGCAAATAGGACAAATGCATGATATTTGACGCCTAAATTAACCCTAACAGTAAGGGAGGGGCCATAGCTCAGTAGCAGAGTATATGCTTTGTATGCATAACATGTACTGTACCATAGCATCTCCAAATAAAAGAAGCAGGGAATAGGTGGTACGAACACTCTGGCCTGAGACCTTGCTGCTGCTCCTGAGTAGATAGTACTGGGCTAAGGGGATGTCACGCCCTTACTGTGCTAACAGCATTGTGTAGGTATAGGTGTCATGGTAGGTATCCAAATCTTTTAAGTGTGGCTTTCACTGGTGAGAGTTTATTTAAGGAACAAGAGACCAAAAACAAATTCACAGTAACTGCTTGGAGTCTCTGTAATCTAGGCTGCTTCTGCTGCCGATTCAGGATCCAGCCGTGGAGCATCTGCTTCGCATGCAGAAGGTCTCGGGTTCAATCCCAGGCATCAGGTAGAGCTGGGAATGTCCCCTGCCTGAAATCCTGGAGAGCTGCTGCCTGTCCATGTTGGCGATACTGTAGCTCAGTAGCATTGGTCCATGTGACCAATGCTCTGACTCGATACAAGGCAGCTTCCTGTGTTCCTATGACAGGAGAGGGCCCATGTTCAGGACACTGGTCACCATCAGATACAAAGTGCAGGACGGGGTGCTAACTTGTGTTGAAAAAGGGTGAGTAGGAGGTTGGTGGTACTGAACCCTTTCTCTGCCTACTCTTTCTCTTCTCTAACCTACCCCCCAGCTGCTTTTCTGCCTCTAAAACCAAACACCACTGCAAGAAGAGCAACCAGGGGCAAGGGGAAGGAGATGGGGGGAGGGAAAAGTTCTTCATCCTCTCCTCATCCACCACTTCCCTATCTTTAAATTCCTCTGTGGACCGGCCAGCAGGAGGAGGGCGAGAAGGACATGGACTGGGATGTTCCAGTGGGAGAAGGGACAATGAAGCGGCCCCTGCTCCAGATGTTGACGGATCACCTCCAGCAGTCCCAGACAGCCCCCTGGAGAATCCACCAGACCAGCCGCTCGCCCGTCCGCCTGATGAGGACCCTCTCCCAGTACCCACACTGTCACCGGACAGTTCTCCGCCGAGGGTGAGGACGGGACAGAGACCGAGGCCCCACCTTCGCTCCAGTCCAGGAGGCGAATGCGGCAGGAGATTCAACAGTCTCAGCTTAAGAGGAGCCTGTGCTTACGCACACGCCTTCAGCAATGACTGCAAGCAGGGAGCCCACCCAGCCTTACTTAAGCAGGGCAAGGGGGAAGGGTTAGTTGCTGAGTCAACGTCTTATTGCCCCCAAGTTGTGCCTAGTTAGCTAGAGGGGGATGCTGAGTTCTGAGTAAGGTGTAGGTAGATTCATGAAGCGCTCTGAACTGAAACTTTCTCTTACTTCAATAAAAGAGAAAAACTACAGCTGAGTCTAAGTTCTTCGGGTTCGGGTAGGACACACACACATAACACATATACTCCTCTGTGTGCCTGTCCAGCATAACCTGTGTCCTCACATGTGGGTCATACATGCTGTTATGTCTAGGTAGATCCTTGGTTCCTATATTATCCATACTTGGGATCTATGCCCTTCTGGATCTTCCCTGGAGGGGCATCTCACCTCTTGCCCGCATCAACCCATTGCTGAAAGCTCAACACAAGCAAGTTCAGTTTGCTTATGGCTTCTAGCACAATACGTTTTTTAATGGATGCAGGAAGTTAATGGGGCTACCTGCAACAGAGAAGAAGTTAGAATGGAACTGCCACCTCTCCCCCAAGTGCTTTTTATCTTTAACAGTGACCTGACAAACAAATTTAGCAGGTGAATTTCTGTGCCATTAAAAGTTGTACATTGATTCACAGTCCCTGAAAGATCTCTGTGAGCCACCAATTAAAATTTGAGGGCCTATTTCTTCCAGGTTGGGATCTAAGAGGTATAGCTAGGAGGAAGGATCATATGAAGGTACTGCATCCCCTTAAAGCCAAGGGCTGGGAGCAGAGGGGGAGCTCCCTTTGGTCTCCAAAGAGGCATGTGCCCCTCTGTGGAAGTGTGCCAATGCCACGTGCCCAGGCTGGACAACAAAAAGGGGGCACTGCTAGCTTTTGGGTCCATGTTTTTGAGATAATTAGCCTAATGGGCCTAGGCTAACAAGTGCAGTCTGTCTCATTATCTCGGCCTAGTCGTCAGCTGCTTTTGTGGCTCATAAGTGGCTGTCTGGTTCCTCTGATAGTCATGGGTTTGTTAACGGAGGAAAAGTGACAAAGGCAGGTGGATGTCTTAGCTTGTCTCCAAGAGACTGTGTACAAAAGAATCGTCCCTTTTCAGATCCTGCTTCAGGGGATGGTGGGGAGAGTGTTATTTTTGGCACTGCCAAGGGGGAGGGATGTCATGTATGGGAACAAACAAGGCACCTGATGCCTGCATAGAACCTGGCCCTATAAATGGTCCACTTCCTCTGGCATTTGCTTGCAGTGTCGCCCCTGGAAGGTCATGACACAAGCCTGCTTGGGGCCTTGAAGATACCCAAGACTATGGAGAGCCGCAACATGAAGGTAACTATCATGTCCCTCTCTAGCTGGACCAAATCTGAGGAGATCACATAATGCTGGGTTGGAAATGCAAACCTGGGGTGAAGAGAGATAAGCTAGGAAACCCCTTAGAAGGAAACCAAAACCAAGCAGTACTGGTCAATGCAATCTTGTCAGAAAGAGGAGAAATACAAAGCAGGTTTTTAAAGAGGATTCAAGATGAAACTTTTTGAGTGTCACAATACTCATCAGACAGAGCTTTCTTTGTGAGGCTCTAAAGCTGGCATCAACTTAATTGTGCAAAAGAAAATATCGTCTATATGATATGTTGTTTCCCCTAATGGCCCTCGGTCATGTTCTACCGCTGCTGCTGTATGGCAAGAGAAGAGCTGCACGGAGAAAAAACCCAATGCCACCTCTGCTCAGAGGGCTTCCAAACTAATTTAAAGGGACAGGATGGAGGAGAGGGCCAAGCTGGGCAAGCAAAGGAATGAATTGGCAGAGGGAAAAGTAAGGTGATGTTTGGATGATTCAGGAAGGACTTTGCAGTAATGGTCTTGAGGAGGGACTTGCGGAGGAGAGGGCTTGCACTTAGCTGTACAGAGAAGTGGAAGATGTCCAGGGCACAGAGAGAGGAAGCATGTTATGGGATTGAAGAAAGGCAACAAAATGAGTCTACATCAAGTATGCTTGCATGGAACAGGTGAGAGATAAGAAATAAGCCAATAGCGCAAGGTCAGCCAAGTCGGAGAAGAAGGGTTTTTTTATTTGCAGTTTTACTTGCTATTGTTAAAATTATTGGAAAGTTAAAATCCTTGCCAATCAAATCTACTGCAAATCACCCAGGGGCCAGGAGCCTTCCAAACTTGGTATTTTCAGATGGAATTTAAGTGCAGTTATAGTTGATTTGGTACTTTTATGCAACACCCACCACCTCAGACTAGACTTTTTGCAATAAGGGCACTGACTGGAAAGGCATTGGAAAGTGTGGGATAATTATAGCTTGATGCAACACAGGTATAACCTCCCAACAAACAAGTTTGAATGAATGCTCAGTAAACAAGTGATGTGTTTTAACCTCCCGGCAAACTTGGTGCAAACAGAATAAAAACTCAGTAAACAGGAAGGGACCCCAGAGACCAGTAGATCTTACATCAAAATTATCCTCTCTAGAAATGTTGTCTCTTTGCATGTGTATTTCCCCAATCAAAATTAAGATAATTGAAATGACCCATTATTACAACATTTTCATGTCTTGACTACCTCCCTGCTGTCTGGTCGCCATCAGAGTTTGTATCCAGGCAGGAGGGAGTGTTATATAATGCCCCTTGCTCTTATATTATTTAGTTTTGCTTGTTATTTCTACACACCCTGATTCTATGAAGAAGTTTTGTTTCTTTTAAAAAATTCTAGTTGATTGGACTCTATGCCCAGCAATTCCACCTCCAGTATGACCTACCTTGCCTCTCTACAGACATTATATGCAAGGATAATTGCATCCTTGATATATCAAGTTTTTGATATGCTTATTATATCTTTATTCTGTCTTTTAGCACCAGGCAAAAATCCCTCCTCTGAAGCTAGTATTTGCATTGGGAGGAACTCTCCCATTGTCATCAAGAGGATGTTAATTGCATTTTAAAAAACTGGACTGTTAAATGCAAAGACACATTTTCACTTAGTTCGGCCCTCAGATGTTAATTTGTAGTTGTATATTTATTTATTTATTTATTTTATTCCATTTTTATACCGCTCAAAGCCAGAGGCTCTCTGGGCGGTGCACAGCATAGAGTAAGTACAATACAATAAAATGACAATAGAAACATTAAAAACATACATTTTAAACATTTAACAGCCTGGTATATATTAACAACAATAAAATATGTTAAAATGCCTGGGAAAATAAAAAGGTTTTAACCTGGCGCCGAAAAGATAGAAGTGTAGGCGCCAGGCGCACCTCATCAGAAAGACTATACCATAGTTCGGGGGCCACCACTGAAAAGGCCCTAGATCTCGTTACAACCCTCCGAGCCTCTCTGTGTTATGAAGGTTATCCCAACCAATCGCTCGTGTGAACAGTAGGCGCTTTGCACTAATTCACCTAATCTTTGCTTTCAAGCTTTTCACATTAGAATCTTAACACCAATATATTGCATCCCTTTTTAAATATCCTATCAAGTAGCCTCAGAAGGAGGCAATGGTAAACCCCCTCTGAATATCACTTACCATGAAAATCCTATTCATAGGGTAGCCATAAGTCGGGATCGACTTGCAGGCCGTCCATTTCCATTTTCATCGTGTAATATTTTCTCTGACCTTTTGGACTTTTGATTTGCATTCATTAGTTTTTGTTTGTTACCAACTTCTATTCTGTCCTTGCTTTGAGGTATTTTGAATATTTGGAGCATCATCTTGAAGGGATGAGTCCTCAAGAACCTCTCAGTTTCCCCAATTTTAAAACTGCTCTGCAACCTTTTTCAATTTTAGGTGTCAACAGCCTAGTTCAGTTTTAGTTCAAGTGGAGCCAGTCTCTTCAAAACAGACTCCCCTTATCCAATGACTACAAAATCCAAGCCTTAACTGAGCCCTGCTAGATCAGGCCCATCTAGTCCAGCATCCTGTTCTCACAGTGGCCAGCCAGATGCCTATAGGAAGCCCGAAAACAGAACCCAAGTGCAATAGCACTCTCCCCTCCTGCAGCTTCCAGCAACTGGCATTCAGAGATTTACTGTTTCCGACAGTGGAGTGGAACATAGCCACTGTGGCTAGTAGCCATTGATAGCCTTATTCTGCATGAATTTGTCTAATCTTCTTTTAAAGCCATCCAAAGTGGTGGCTGGCCCATTACTGCCTGTTGTGAGAGTCAATTCCATACTTTAACTATTTATTATTTATTATTTGATTTATGCGCTTTGTGAAGAAGTACTTTCTTGTGTCTGCCCTGAATCTTCCAGTATTCAGCTTCATTGGATATCTCCAAGTTCTAGTGTTATGAGAGAGAGAGAAAAACTTTTCTCTATCCACTTTCTCCACATCATGCATACTTAAACTTTATACACCACTATCATGTTTTCTGTTACTTGCCTTTAAACTAAAACGACTCAAATGTTGTAATATTTCCTCACAGAGCAGTTGCTCCATCCCTTTGATCATTTTGATGGCCCTTTTCTGAAACTTTCCCATCTCTACAGCATTCCTTTTGAGGGTAGGCAACCAGAACCAAACACAATACACTTGCTTTCAGAGAGTTTCTCTAGATGGTCTGTTTATTGAGCATTCATTAATTTGCTTGCACAAAGTTTACTCAGAGGTTAAACTAAGTCCAGTCTTTATTGAGCATTGTTTGGGGTTGTTTGCAAGGTGGTTATACAACAATGAGCATTTGTCCTGATTTGCTTGTGCAGTGTTTCTACACCTTTCAGTTAATAATTTGTTCATCCCACACTTTTCAGTGCATTTCCTGTCACTTTCCTAACTGCAAAAAGGACATTTTTTTTAAAAAAAAGGTGGATTTATTGCGCTAGGGCAGGTGTAGGAAACCTTTGGCCCTCCAGATGTTGCTGAACTACAACTCCCATCAGCCCTAGCAATCATAGCCAATGGCCAGGGATGATGGGAGATGTAGTTCAGCAACATTTGGAGGGGGGGAAATCCCCACACCTGCGCTAGAGCAACAGAACGCTGTAATCCACATTCATTCTGCAAACCTAGATTTCCGGCATGTGCTTGAATCCCTCCCACAAAATACTGGCTGGGGTTGACCAGAGATTATCTTCCCATCTGTGCATTGAGACCCCACAACCAGGGCTGGCTCAAGACTTTTTGCTGAAGGAGGCAAAGATGGACCCCTACCCCCAGCATCTGCTGCTGGAGGCAAACATTTCACACTGCCTAATGGTGAGGCCGCTTTGCTGTCTAGCCATCTTTGCACATTCTGAAAATGAGTCTCTGGACATCAGCCTCCTGCTTAGCATGCTGAATTTGCCTTTCAGGTCTTCTCGCCTACATTTCCTAAGGTCTTTGGTATCCACATTACCACGACAACAGACTCCTCCCCATCAAGCTATAACAGGCTATCTATATTTCTCATTAGATGCACAACAATCCCATCAGAGAGACGTTCATGATGTGATCATCAGGCCAGTCACAAATCTATCTAAGGGTGCAGGGGTGTAGTTGTCTAATGTTATGTGAGGTTGTAGACGCCTTACTTTTTGGGGAGCAGGGTCCCAGCCAGGTCCCTATGAATGAACAATCAGCATGGTAGGAGAGTATTTTAGCCTCTGAGAAGAGTCCTTGTCCTTTTGTGCTGATTGGAGATCATCAGAGTGAAAGTAGGTGAGTCAGCCACTGAGAAGACTCTTCTCAGTAGCTAACACAGCCCCTCCTTTCATGCTGATTGGCTCCTAGAGAATGTCTGTTGTAATGAAATATGGACTTGGAAATGACATAGAGAGGAAAGAGATGAGAGGAAATGGAAAACGGGGTGTGGTTGTGAGGGGGCATGGCTGTGACTATCTTGAAGGGACCTTGCATTTCTGAAATTACCACTACACTACTGTGAGGGTGAGACCAGAGCTTGGAAAAGTTACTTTTTTGAACTACAACTCCCATCAGCCCCAGCCAGCATGGTCACTAGACTGGGCTGATGGGAGTTGTTCAAAAAAGTAACGTTTCCAAGCTCTGGGTGAGACTATTCAGGGATAAACACAGAATTGGGATCCCAAGCAGCTGTTTTCTGCTACAAAGTGATGAGTGAAAAGGGAGGGTTTTGTAATGGTGGTGGAGGGAAGGGTTAAGTAGACACCACTTCTCCCTTGCAAATCACCCTGCTGCTTTGTAGAGGGAAAATGGCATCTTGAGTTCCCATGCCTTTGTCCCAAATGCTTAGTTCAGGCCTACATGTGTGCAATGAAGTAGGGGCTAGGAGGGTGGGAGCTTTAACAAAAATGAGGACCAGAACCTTGAAGTTGTTACACAACATGACTGAGAGCCAATACGATTTAGAAAGAAAGGTGAAATGATCACAGTAAAGATAATATTCTGAAAATGCTAGTCAGAGCTTTTTAGCATAACAGTTTAGGAGGGCTCGGGCTGATGGGAGAAGGAGATATTGAGGAACACAGGGAGCTGCCTTATAATACGTCAGACTACTGGTCCATCTAAATTTAATAATTTAAGCAAAGAGCAATAAAAGATTAAAAAGCCAACATCAGCAAGTATAGATGCTATTGCCCCTTTACGTCCACTTACTCACTCTCGATCTAAGGTGGCCCCATGGTTTTCTAAGGAATTGGCAGATATGAAACGGACTTACAGGGGCTTAGAGCGTCGTTGGCTGAAGACACGGAGCCTTTTTGACCAACTTCAGGCCAAGAACTTTTTGAAGCATTATATGACATCTAGATCTACGGCACAAAGAGCCTTTTTCTCGGCTGCCATTTCGTCTGCCGACAGCCGACCAAAAGAACTCTTCCAGGTGGTTGAGGACTTGCTTAATCAAGACCAACATAAGCCGAATTTCGATCATTCTGCCTCCCGTTGCCAAGAACTAGCCACATATTTTAGTACTATAGTTGCCCAGATTCGTTCTGATCTTGATACTAATAATGTGTAATCGATGCTATGCCCTCTACTACAGTTACTATCTGTTCTTCCACTTTAGACTCATTTCAGCTCATCCATCCCGCTGATATAGATAATCTTTTGGAAGGGATGAGACCCACCATGTGTTCACTAGACCCATGTCCCTCCTGGATTATAAAACAGTCCAGAAAGGGACTCGCAGACCGGATCAGTGAGGTGATCAATGCTTCCCTCCAACAAGGCCACCTTCCAGGCAGCCTAAAGGAAGCAATTGTCATTCCCTTATTAAAAAAGCCTTCTTTGAACCCTTCCAGTTTAGATAGTTTCCGTCCCGTGTCCAACTTACCTTTTTTAAGTAAAATTATTGAGAAAGTGGTGGCCTCTCAGCTCCAGAGTTTCCTGGAGCTGACAGATTACTACGACTCATCTCAATCTGGTTTTAGGCCGGGTCATGGAACTGAGACCGTATTGGTGGCCTTAGTGGATGACCTCCAGAGAGAGTTAGACAAGGGGAAAGTTTATTTGTTAGTCCTTCTTGATCTTTCAGCAGCGTTTGACACGATCGACCATGACATTCTCTTGGGCCGCCTCTCCGAGATGGGCTTACGAGGCACTGTTTTTCAGTGGCTCCGCTCTTTCTTGGAGGGCAGATCACAGAGAGTACTATTTGGGGATTTTAGCTCTGATCCCTGGCCGTTGTCATGCGGAGTACCACAAGGCTCGGTGCTTTCACCGATGCTGTTTAACATTTACATGAAACCGCTGGGAGAGATTATCCGGAGGTTTGGAATTCAGTTTCACCAATATGCTGATGACACCCAGCTTTATTTTTCCTTCCCTCCGGATATGAAAGATGCCATCCTTCCTTTAAATAATTGTCTAACAGCAGTTAAGACCTGGATGACACAGAATAAGCTGAAATTGAACCCAGATAAAACAGAGGTGCTGGTGGTTGGGCACCGAACCAAGTTGCAAATAGGGAATGTACCGTTATTAGATGGAGTTTTCCTCCCTTTAAAGACCCAGGTTCGTAGTTTGGGTGTCCTTCTGGATTCGGCCTTGACTTTGGAGGCCCATGTCTTAGCAACTTCCAGAAGTGCCTTTGCCCGCCTAAAATTGGTTCGCCAATTGCGCCCTTTTCTGGAACTCTCTGACCTAACCACGGTTACCCATGCCTTGGTTACGTCTAAGTTAGACTATTGTAACTCGCTTTATACTGGACTTCCCCTTAAAATACTTCGTCAACTGAAATTAGTCCAAAGAGCGGCTGCCAGGATGTTAATAGGAGCAGGTTGGCGAGTTCACACTACTCTGCTCCTAAAACAACTACACTGGCTTCCAATTTCTTATTGAGTTCAGTTTAAAATCCTGGTTTTAACGTTTAGAGCTTTATCTGGTTCAGGCCCTAGTTATCTTTCAAATCGTATTTTGTTTTATGAGCCTGCTCGTTCTTTAAGATCTTCATTAGACCCCGGCCTTAATATTCCTTCTTTTTCCCAAATTCATCGGACTGGTATTAGGAATAGATCGTTTTCGGTGGTAGCACCAACTCTTTGGAATTCTCTTCCGCAGGAAATTCGTTCTTCCCCCTCTTTAATTAGTTTTCGTCGCCAAGTTAAGACCTTTTTATTTCGGTTAGCTTTTGAATTGTAATGTGAGAGATAATTTATATTTTTTATATATTGTATAATGTGTTTGCACTATGTTATTGTTTTGGCCGCTTAGAATTCTTTGGAACTGAAGCAGGATATAAACTTTTTAAATAAATAAATAAATAAAGTTAAAATCTACATCAGAGATGAGGAGCCTGTGGGCCTCCAGATGTGTTTGGACTCCCAACTCCCATCAGCCCCAGCCAGTATGGCTAGTGGACAATGATGATGGGAGGGAGTTCCACCAACATCTGGAGGGCCACAGGTTCCCTACCCCATGACCTACATCAAATAACTAAATGCTGAGTGGTGCAAGAAAGTCCTCAATTTAAAAAAATGGGTGAAGAGGGAACATGATGGATCTCTACAGCTGGGGAGCTCCGCCACTAAAAAGGCCCCATTTCTCTCATGCTTCCTGGTAGAAGAACAGAGAACAGGATCTGTATTGCTAGTCTGAAAGGCTGTCAGGTTCACATGAGACTTCGTACATCCCTGTAAAATTGTAATTGTAGCTTGCCTCATTTCCAGATGCTATCATTTATCAAGTCAGCTAAATTTTTAAAACTGCACATTTAGTGTGAGATACAGACGAGTCAGTCTGACATCAATTCCTGGGAAGATTCTGGAGCAGATTATTAAGCAGTCAGTTGATAAACACCTTGAAAACAATGCAGTGATTACTAGAAACCAACATAATTTGTCAAGAACAAATCCTGCCAGACTAAATTTATCTTGGCTTTTGATTGGGTAACCTCCCTGGTAGACTGTGGAAATGCTGTGGACATAATATATCTCGACTTCAGCAAAGGTTTTGAGAAAGTGCCCCATGATATTCTGATTGGCAAGCTGGCTAAATGTGGGCTGGATGGAACAACAATCAGGCAGATCCACAGTTGGCAACAGAATTGTAGTACTATCAATGGTCCCTTCTCAAAATGGGGCGAGGTAATGAGCAGGGTACTGCAGGACTCAGTCTGGGGCCAGTGCTCTTCAACATTTTTATTAATGACTTGGATGAGGAGGTGCAGGGAATGCTTATCAAATCTGCAGATGATACAAAATTGAGAGGGATAGCTAATACCCTGGAAGATAGAAACAAAATCCAAACAGATCTTGACAGGCTGGAGCATTGAACTGAAAACAACAGAATGAAATTTAACCAGGATAAGTGCAAAGTTCTACACCTTGGAAAAAGAAGACAAGTGCACAGTCATAAGAGGAATACTTGGCTCAGCAATACTACATGTGAGAAGGATCTTGGAATTGTTGTTGATCATAAGATGAATATGAGCCAACAGTGTAACTGGGCTACAAAAAAGGCAAATGCTATTTTAGGCTGCATTAACAGAAGTATAGCTTCCAAATCACATGAAGTATTAGTTCCCCACTATTCGGCAATGGTTATGCCTCATTTTGAATACTGTGTCCAGTTCTAGACATCACACTTTAGGAAGGAAGCAGACAAACTGGAAGAGTTTCAGAGGAGGGCACCAAGGATGAACAGGGAACTGGAAACAATGTCCTATGAGGGGAGACTGAAAGAACCAGGCATATTTAGCCTTGAAGAAAGAAGACTAAGGGGAGATATAGCACTCCTCAAGTACTTGAAAGGCTGTCAAACAGAGGAGGGCTGGAATCTCTTCTTGATTGTCCCAGAGTGCAGGACACAGAATAATGGGCTCAAGTTACAGGAAGCCAGATTTCAACTGAACATCAGGAAAAACATTCCTAGCTGTCAGAGTAGTACGACAATGGAAACAATTACCCAGGGAGGTGGTGGGCTGTCCAAAACTGGCAGCATTCAAGAGGCAGCTTGACACCACCTGTCAGGTATGCTTTAGCTTGTATTCCTGAACTGAGCACTGGTTGAGGTGGGGGAGATTTTTGAAAAATGGATCCTTAATTCTGGAATTTTAAAATATATTTTATTTGTATTTTGAGGGACACTTAAGACAATAGGGTTTTATGGTGTGTCCCCCACTTTTACAGTCATGTTAACATCCCAAAATTAATTGTACTGTTATTCTAAAACTCTCAGTCTGGCAGTATCCACAAACAAGAATAAAATTTGAGTTAGGAGGACTGTAATTGAAAATATGGCACATTCAGAAGAACATAAGAAGAACCTGCTTGATCAGGCCAGTGGCTCTTCTAGTTCAGCACCTGCTGTCACAGTGGACAACCAGATGCTAACGGAAACCCCGCCAGCAGGATCTGAGTACAACAGGACTCTTCTCTTCCGCAGTTTCCAGCAACTGGTGTTCAGAAGCATACTGCCTCTGACAAAGTATGACAGTTTTTTTTTAATTTTGCAAACTATAATTTCAATTTATTGAGCCATTCCCAACCATCTCACAGCTCTGGCTTGGTAATCAAAACGTCTTCCTGGTGGGCAGGGCTGGCCCAAGATAACTGGCAAGACAAATGCCACCATGTTCCCCAAATAAAGATGTGTGGTACCCAAGGCCAGACAAGTTATTTTGACATCTGTGGCAGGAAATTCCACAAACACCTCTCCCTGACCTGGTGGGAAAAAATTATAATTAATTATAATAAAAAAATAGAAATGGACTGCCTTCAAGTCAATCTCGACTTATGGTGACCCTATGACTAGGGTTTGCATGGCAAGCGGTATTTGGGGGGGGTTACCATTGCTTCCCTCTGAGACTAGTCCTCCCTAGCTGGCTAGGGCCTGCTCAGCTTGCCACAGCTGCACAAGCCAGCCCCTTCCTTGTCTACAACTGCCTGCTGGGGGGCAACTGGGCTCCTTGGGACTATGCAGCTTGCCCACAACTGCACAGGTGGCAGGCCACGTAACCCCTGAGTCACTCACTGTGGGGATGATCTTTAGCTGGTCCTTGACACCCAGGAGACATGAGTGGGGATTTGAACTCACAGGCTCTGGACTCCCAGCCAGGCTCTCCTCCCCACTGTGCTATACCAGCTGTGTTAATTATAATAATACTGCATTAAATAGCTAACAAACTGCTGCCTTTTCATTATACTCCAAAATCTGGTGCTTGAGGTGGGTGCCTCACTCTGTCTAATGACAGGGCTGGCCCTACTGTGAGGCTCCTTTCACTATAAAGCTTCCCCTGAGCTTGAAAACTGCTGACTCAACTTTACGTCCCCTCAGATCCAGGGAACCACCTTGCTGCTCCTGCTCTTCCTCCTGTGCTCCTTTGCCGTGGCCAAGCAAGACGTGCCAGACTGTTGCCGTCAAAAGAGCTGCTCATGTCGCATCTTCGAGCTGCTCCATGGTGTGGGGAACCACGCTGCTGGCATCCTCACCCTTGGCAAGCGGAGCAGCGCCATGGCCAGCAAGACTTTCCAGAGCCGGCTCTACCGCCTCTTGCATGGCTCAGAGAACCAGGCTGCTGGGATCCTCACCATGGGCAAGCGGGCGAGTGAGTTGGCACCGGAGGACAGGGAGGATGTGCCCAGCAGCACCCAGCTAACACCAGCGCCATACAGTGTGGAGCCTGATCCTGCCGCCGGCTGCCTGGCACCCCTTCAGAAGGACTTGCCATCTGGCTGGAAGATTGGTGCTGCTGCTGCCGCTTACTAAGGTGTGGATGTCCAAGTAGAGAAAACATTTCAAAGGGACTGTATGAGCCCCTTCTACTTTCTATCATCACCACTATTGGTTATTATTTAATGCCAGGCAGGTGCTGGGTGCTGTACCGGAGGTGGCAGTGATGTAATCCCTCCTGTTGTGTAAATAGCTCTTTTCAAACATCTGTCACCTCATCCTCTGGTGTGTTTTTTCCCTGAAATAAAGCCACAATCATGTTCATAGCTGCTCTGTCAGTGCCTGTGTGAGAGATGCTGATGACATGAAGAAGATAAGAATGCACTTTGAGTCAAACTGAGGTCCATCTAGACCAGGTGTGGGGAACATTTAGGCCCAGGGGCCAAATGTGGCCCTCAAGTCTATCTATCCAGCCCATGGGACTCTCACCAGGCCATCTCCAAGCCACGCCCCTTCACTGTCCCTGCTGCACACCATGTGCAAGCGCATTTGCCTGGCTGGGATGTATCTTTGAATTCTGATTATGCTTCTTTGTTGCCTAGATGGAGACAGAGAGAGAGAGAGAGAGAGAGAGAGAGAAGAAACTTCTGACTGTTTGTGGCTGGAGTGTAGCCTACTGTACGACTGTAAGAGCCACATCTGTTATCGCATCCACTTCTTGACTCTGGCCCTGTTTGCCACAGGTGTGTAGCCCCCAGAAGTTTGGCCATGAGGGAATATGGCCCTCAGGCTGATAAAGAGGCCCCACCCCCTGAGCTAGTCCAATGTTCTGTTTCCATGGTGTCTGCAAACTAAATATCTCTAGGGAACAAACAGGACATGAAGGCCACTGCTGTCCCTGTTATCTGTCTGCAGTCTCTGATGGACTGCCTCTACCGAGGGAGGTTCCATTTTGTTGTCACAGCTAACAGCCATTGAAAAACCTATCCTTTATGCCTTTGTCCTTAAATGGAAGTTGTGCTCCCCTCATCCCAGATGCATATCTAGACTCTGGTGGTAATGACTCTGTCATGAGAGACACTTTGTACATGCTTGAAAGGGCTGGAGAACCCTCCACTGTGGTGTTGGGGAACTTCAGCATCCAGGCCAAGACTACCATCATGGTGTCTGCTCAGGGCTTCATGGCCTCCATGACAACCATGGGGCTATTTAGTATTGCAATGGCTGGATGCATGTTGCAGGACATACCCTTGCTCTGATCTTTGCAACAGGATGAGAAAGCAGCAGTGTTCTGTTGATGGAGGGGAGGGGGTAGTGATGGACAGATAATTATTTGGTGAGAGTTTATTTGGCAGTGGCAGTACCCATTAAGATGGTCTGCTTCCAAAGGCTTATGGAATCCAATTTGAGATTTTCCAGTTAGCATTGTTGTTTCCACTGAGGTCTTATCATGGAACAATTCCTAGGCACCTTCTCCAATGTTGTGGTGCCCAGATGGCTCTCTAATATACTGGGGACAGTGGAGGCTGGCAGTTCTGATGTCAGCAGAGCAGTAAATCCACTCTGGGTTTTAATCTGGACTTTCAAAGAGCTGTCCAAGGTGCTGATGGATGAAGAGGTTATCCCATCACAGGCCAGCTGTGACAAATTTGCCAGGCCCTTTGAGAGGAAAGTTGCTCAGATCCAGTTGGATTGGGATACTACACTTCGGTTTTGTGGGGTATCCAGAGTGCTGGCTGATCCAGCATTGTTGGAGCAGGTTCAGTTACCCTAGCCTGAGGGTACCCTAGCCTCCTAGCCTGGAGAAGAGAAGACTAAAGGGAGATATGATAGCACTTCAAGTACATTAAAGGTTGTCACATAGAGGAGGGCTGGGATTTCTTTTCGATCGTCTCAGAGTGCAGGACACGGAATAATGGGCTCAAGTTGCAGGAAGCCAGATTTCGACTGGACATCAGGAAAAACTTCCTAACTGTTAGAGCCATACGACAATGGAATCAATTACCTTGAGAGGTAGTGGGCTCTCCGACACTGGAGGCATTCAAGAGGCAGCTGGACAGTCATCTGTCGGGAATGCTTTGATTTGGATTCCTGCATTGAGCAGGGGGTTGGACTTGATGACCTTATAGGCCCCTTCCAACTCTACTATTCTATTATTCTATGAGGACATGGACAAGCTGCTTGGCTGGTAAGAACAAGCCGAAGGGGATTGACTGGGGGATGACGATCATTATTATTATTATTCCCCAGGAAGTGATTAATGCCTCACTGCAGGAAGGAGTGGTTCTGCCATCACTGAAGGAAGTAGTGGTGGGTCCCCTCCCTAAGATGACCTCCCTGGATCCAGAAGTGTTGGATAACTATTGATTGATCACTAATGTCCCCATTTGGGGCAAAGTGCTTGAGAGGTGGAGTAGTGGGGCAGCTTCAGGCATTCTTGAATGAAACTACCTATCTAGACCCATTTCATTCTGGCTTCAGGCCTTGCTTTGGGATTGAAACTGCCCTGGTGGTTGCCCTGGTCAATGACCTTTGTCAGGAGAGTGACCCTGTTGATCGTTGGTCTCTCAGCAACTTATGGCACTATTTATGGATTTATTTATATTTATATAAAAACATTTATAAACCACTGGAGCAGATGAGTAGTTTGGGGAATGATCCTGGAACCATAGTCTATTGAGGATCAGGTGGCCTCAATGGCTAGGGAGCACTCATGCCCAGCTTTGACTGGAGAACAAATTACAGCCATTTCTGGATAGGGATAACCTGGCCATGGTTGTTCATGCTCTGGTCACTTCCAAGGTGGACTACTGTAATGTGCTCTATGTGGAGCTGCCCTTAATGATGGTCCAGAAATTTGCAACTAGTGCAAAATTCAGGGGCCAGGTTGCTAGCAGGGGCCATATTACCAGTTTTACTGGTTGCCAGTTGTCTTCCAGGCCCAATTAAAGGTGCTCATTTTTAAGTTTTAAGCACTACACAGCCTGGACCCAAATATCTGCAAGAACACTTTCTTCCAAAGTGACCTGCCCATCCCTTAAGATCAGCAGATGAGGTCTTCCTGGTGGTCCCTACGCTGCACAAGATGAAGCGTGTGGTGTGGGGGCCTGGGGGATGAGTTTGTTGCTGCTGCTGTTAATAAATTGCTGTGTGTTTCCATGTTATGTTTTAGGGGTGGCGTCATTTCATGGATTTTATGTATTATTTTAATCATTTTTTTCTTGCAAATTGCCATGTGGCTTGTGCAAAGGGTGGCATATAAATCATATAAATGAATGAATGAATAAATAATGGATGTATCCAAGACCAAAGCTCAGGCCTTCCACCAAGGTTCTGGAGCTAAGCCCATGTGAGTTGCAATTATTTTTCATTATATTCTCCTTTTGTCAAAGTATAATAGTCATACGTACTGATTTGTTTTCAAACACTGCTTGGCAAACAAAATACTAAGATCAGATGTGTACTGAGCCACAGTTGTAGGAACTGAGAGACTCAAACCAAACACATGCTACATGTCTGGCAGATGGTTACAGGCTATCGCACTCAAGATACTGTACAGCAAACTGTTAACCACCTACAGCAAGTGGCTAATGCTAGCCCATGGGACTGCTCCAACAAGAGGAGTCAGCAGAAGCTGAGGAATAGGACAATCCTCTGCAATCATCACAGCATTTGCGCCCGAATAGACATGCCCAATCCCAGGGGAAGTTGGGGTGTGGTGAGAAGAGAACTAGTTGCCCTTTCGCGTACTAAGGTTTGCTAAGCAGCTGTAACCATTAGATCAGCTAGCACCTTGCTCCAGGGTTTTTTAGACAAAATCATGCTGAGCACACATATTAAGAGAGAACCTGGGAGAATCCTTCTAAAGGCACTACTACACAAGACGCAAAAGGAAAATGGGATGGCCAGGGAGGAAGAAAGAAACAAGAACCAGCTGGGATGGCAACCCAGTGCAGGAAGCCTGATGGAATGGCGGCTGCCACTGCCAAGTGATAACTGAGGCAGCTGGTCTCTCAACAGAGCTGGTAGAATAGCCGTGCTTTGTAATGATGTTTTGCTGCTGTGCGATTGAAAATAGATTTTTCCTTGGTAGTGAAGTGGTTAGAGAAGAATAAATGAATAAATGCATGATAAATGCATGAAGGACCTTTATTCAGATACTTCATATTTGTAGCCTTCCTGCCCTCCCCCCAAAAAACTGGTGTGTATGTGTCGTGTGTATGTATATGTTATTCCTTTCTCCTGTTGCAGGAACTGATTTACTGTGTGTTCACCTGTGTTTACAGGACCTAAAACTCCATAGATGCTGTAGGGAGCATTTGGCCCTCCAGATGTTCCTGGACTACCATGTTCATCATCACCAGCCACTGGGCATGCTTGCAGGGGCTGATGGGAGTTGTAGTTCATCAACATCTAGAGGGTCAAAGATTCCCCACTCCTGCACCATAGTATATGAAGAAGCAACATTTGGGAATGTGTACCCAGCAACAGATGGTGACTGCCTATCACATCTTCACCACAAGTCCCTAGCACTGCCCCATTTCCAGTCCCTGGCTTATCCCCTTGAAAAGGTCTTTGGTAACATGGGTGGTACAGGCCTCTGCATAAGACCAGGTTGGTTTTTTAAAAAACAGGCACCATATTTTGAATTAAACAAAGGCTACTTTAGTCTACTGGGTAAGCTGCAAATCTGGAAATTGCCAGCTGAAATCACATCTCAGCCACAAACTCACCTTACAAGGTTGTTGTAAGGTTTCTGCAAGATAATATCTATGAAATGTTTTGAACATACTGAAGAGCTATATAAATGCTAGTTCATATTATTATTTGTTATCAAAGGGCTCTGCTTGCTCAATGATTGCCATCTGAGATCAGACAGGCAAAGGATGCTTTGAACTCTTCCTTCCCAAGTATGAACAGCCACAGAGGTCTTTGTCAGAGCCTCTCTGCATACATCCCAAATGCTCATTTACGCTCATCTGCATCTTGGTTTGGAAAGCCTGTTTGCTGCTCACATAGGGGAAGAAAGGGCTAAAGTGCCTTTGTCTTGCCTTATTGTGGGAGAAAACAACCATGGTTTATAATACAGGAGAGTCTTTAGGACTGAGAGCTATGCTAAGGGTCAGTTAGGAAGCTAAGAGCAGATGGGGACCTTGAGTTGCTAGTTGCCTGATCCTTAAATAAGATATGAAAGCTGCTGCCAGTCAGAGAAGATGGTAGGTTTAAGCCCTGGCTTCTCCAGTTATAGGATCAGGTGGTGGGAAAGATCCCTGCCTGAGACCCTGGAAAGCCACTGCCTGTCAGAGTAGACATTACTGAGCTAGATGTACAAATAGCACCTGGTATGAAGCAGTTTCCGGTGCTCCTTACGACAAGGAGCCTTATGTAAAAGCCAAAAGCTGGCACACTCTTTCAACACATTAGAACTGAAATAAATGTTTGCATGAATTCAGGATCTGGCAATATATCAGATACAAAAGAATTTTTTAAAAAATCTACTGATTTTAATAATCCAAAACATTGTGTGTAGACCACAATGCAGCCATGATAGGGAGGTGGTGAAGCACATCTCCACGTAAAAGGATCAGATAGCGGGTGATATGAAAGTCCTCTCTCTGCCACCCTAAACCCCAGAGAGCCCCTGCCCATTAGCACAGATAATGCAGGGCTAGATCAGGGACATGGAACCTGTGGCCCTCCAGCTATTGTTAGAACGACAATCCCCATCATCCACTGACCATTGGCCCTGGTGGCTGAAGCTGATGGGAGTTTGGGTCCAATCACATCTGGAGGGCCACAGTCTCCCCATTCCCAGACTCAACAGGCAATCAAATAGCCTGACTCTGTATAAGGCATCTCCATACCTCAGCTTCCTCTAGGGCACTGAGAACCTCTACAATTAGAGAAAAGATATTGGGTGGAGAGTTTCACCCACTCCAATTCCCTGATGACATTGTTGTTGGGTGGGTATTGCTCATGCTCAAGATCTAACTGTTCACCATATCTGAAAAGAAATCCCCCCCCAATAAGATTTGATTATCATGACCTTCATTTGGGCAGGTTACATAGATGATCACGGCATCACGGAAGTGGAAAGTTAGCACCCTGTATAATTCATCTAATCGGGGGCAGCCCTACATCTTCTAGAGTGGCACTATTGTATAGAACCGTATTTTGCCAAATGACTTGACCTCCTTCACAGGAAGCAGGGCTCTAAAACTGGAGAGGCAGTGATGGTGGTGGAAAGCAACTCATTTTTAACAGGAACCATGCAGTATTCATTTACAATTTACAACAATCTTTATTGCATAGTCTACAGACCATTGCAAACAACCCACTTACAGAACAAGTACGGACATGTTAACAAACAAAGTATAGACTTTAAAACTAAAAAAAGTAAACAGTTCAATAAAATCAAGACCTAGGCCTAGTCAGGTATCTCCTGACCTCCATGGCCTGATTCCGAAATTTGGCCACTCGTATTGTGATTTCTTTATTAGAGCCCTGGAGGAGGGTTGATAGAAGTGCACTCATGGAGCGACCTGGGAAGGCTTGAAGAATAGGAATTAAAAGGTCATTTCTAGCACCATCATAAAATCTACAATTAAAAAGGACATGAGAAACCGTCTCCACCTCAGACATGTCACAAGGGCAATACCTATGAATCCTCAGGATCTTATCATACCTGCACTCTAAAAGTTTAGAGGGTAAAGCATCGAAGCGAGCCAGTGAGAAGGCCCTTCTATACTTGGGGACAGAAAGCCGACGTAGGTAGCGCATCCCTTCTTTGCTAGGGGAGTCTGCCAAACCCAATGTGTGAGGGGAGCAGGGGCCAGAGGCTGCAGCAAGGAGCTCTTGGTTGTCAGTGTCAACTAGTCACTGTTTCACCGTTGCCTTGGCCCCGCTGAGTTCCATTTCAAGCAGGTCTATGCAGTATTCAAATTATAGGAGGGAATAAAGGAGGGCTCTTCATAAAATCCATAAGCCCCCTCTCTGACTACTCCCAATTTTAGTTAATTTAGCTGTCTTCCCCACCTTCTAAAAACCTTCTAAGAGGGTCCATCACAAAAGATGAAGGGGTCATCAGGCCCCCTTTCTAAAGCCTTCCCCCAGTAATTCAAGCACCATACATGGGTGGAACTGGATAGAGTAGATAGCCTGAGTTAGCAAAGCAATGTGGAGCTGGAGACCAGACTGCCCTCCTCAGCCAGGCACAGAAGCTCAAGTGGAGAGGTTTAGGTAAGGGGGCCATGAGGGCCCATGAACAGAGGTAGGGGGACCCAAATCATGGCTCCCCTTTAACCTTCTAAAACAATAGCTATGGGGCCATCCCAAAAGGTTACAGGGATGAGGAGGGGCTGCAACTCAAGAACTGGGCCATATTTTGAAGTGAGCCAAGACTGAAGGACCAGCAACATTTTGTTTCATTTACTGAATTGTATTATTAAATTCTATTTATTTATTTGTTAAATATACAGTGCCTTGCAAAAGCACTCAGATCCCTGACCAATGCTCTCATATTACTGAATTACATATGGTAGATTGTAATTTTGTTCTGTATGATATTTTATTTTGAAATATTGAAACTTAAAATCAATTATTATAAGGTGCCATTGGTTTATTTATTTATTGCATTTGTATACCGCCCCATAGCCGAAGCTCTCTGGGTGGTTTACAACAATTAAAAACATTAAAAACAAATATACAAATTTAAAAACACATTTTTTAAAAAAGCAATTTAAAAACATTTATGTTGGGAAATGCTTGTAAGAAATGTAAAAAACTGAAACATGTTGCTTTCATAAGTATTCAACCCTCCCACATTAATATTTGGTAGAGCCACCTTTTGCTGCAATAACAGCTTTAAGTCTTTTGGGATAGGTATGTACCAGCATTGCACACAGTGTCGGATGGATTTTGGGCCATTCTTCTTGGCAGATTCACTCCAGGTTGTTCTGGTTGGTTGGACGTCACTAATGGACTGCAATTTTCAAAGGGCGCCACAGATTCTCATTGTGATTGAGATCAGAACTTTGACTGGGCCGCTGTAGGACATTCAGCTTTTTGTTCTTGAGCCACTCCAATGTTGCTTTAGCCTTGTGCTTGGGATCATTGTCCTGCTGAAAAGTGAATTTCCTCCCAAGCTTCAGTTTTTTAGTGGACTGAAGCAGGTTCTCTTGCAATATTTCCCTGTGTTTTGCTCCATCCATTATCTCTTCAGTTTTAACAAGATGCCCAGTCCCTGCTGATGAGAAGCATCCCCACAGCATGATGCTGCCACCAGCATACTTCACTGTAGGGATGGTGTGTCTTGAAGCACGGGCAGTATTAGGTTTGCGCCACACACAGCACTTTGAGTTTTGGCCAAAAAACTCTATCTTGGTCTCATCTGATCACAAAACCTTTTCCCACATCGCAGCTGGGGCACTCTCATGCTCTCTGGCAAACTTCAGATGTGCTTTCAGATGGTACTTTTTGAGTAATGGTTTCTTTTTTGCCACCCTCCCATACAGGCCAGTGTTATGCAGAGCTCTTGATATGGTTGACTGGTGCATCATTACTCCACTCACAGCCACTGAACTCTGTAGCTCCCTCCAAGTGATTGTTGGCCTCTCTGTGGCTTCTCTCACAAGTCCCCTTCTTGTTCAAGCGCTGAGTTTTGAGGGATGGCCTTTTCTTGGCAGTGCCTGGGTGGTGTAATGCAGCTTCCACTTCCTGGTTATTGATCCAACTGTGCTCACTGGGATATCCAAACACTTGGATATTATTTTGTACCCTTTTCCTAATCTATGCATTTGTAATACATTATCTCTCAGTTCTGTAGAATGCTCTTTGGTCTTCATTTTCCTTCAGATCCACAACCTAACCAATGATCCTTCAACAGTGGGGGTTTTATCCTGACAGTGTGGCAGCAACTTTAATAGTTCACAAGTGGAGGCCAATGGTAATGTAATTGTGTCCTCGATAGGGCAATTTCTTTCATCTGTGTAAAGTGGGAGCTTCCACAGCACAGGGGTTGAATACTTATGCAAGCAACATGTTTCAGTGTTTTATGTTTCTTGCAAACATTTCCCAATATAAAACCAATGTCACCTTACAATAATTGATTTTGAGTTTCAGTGTTTCAAAATAAAATATACAGAATGAAATTACAATGTACCATTTGTAAGTCAGTAATATGAGAGCATTGGTCAGAGGTCTGCGTACTTTTGCAAGACACTATATACCCCAGCCTTCCTGCCAAAGGAGCCCATGCGGGCATTGTTTCCACCCAAGAAAGTAAAGACAGAGACAAAGGGTTATTTAACCCTTTCCTTTAAGTGAGCTTTTCCTTTAGATATTTTATATGCCCCTTAACCTTTCTTTTACCTTGCTCTATAGAACCTGATGGTCATGAGCAGCAGAGAACATTCTAAGGAGTGTGTGCAAGGCTTCAAGTTGCAGGGAAAGCGGCAAAACAGTTCAGGAGTAAATGACTTCGGATGAAGAATGGTGTGGATATGTGGAGGGGGTCCCTTGGGATTAGAGGCTAGGCTGGGGGAGGGGGAATGGAAAGGTTTTTCCAGCCAGATTTGGCCTTACATCCTCCAGTTGCTGACCCTTTATCTAGAATAAAATCAGCAACCTATGGCCAGAGGCAGCTCTCAGAAAAGGAATTTGGGCATTTTCTCTTCAGACTGCTCATTTCCTTGGCTGTCGTGATTCCCCCCCCCCCCCCATCGCTGCCTGCCTTGGTCCACTAGTGTCTGCCAAAGGGTTTTTGTTTGTTTGAGTCAATGGCATTTTCTTAGCAAGCACCACCTTAATCTCCTTTGTTGCTCCCAAATTGGCTGCTCTGCCCAAGTGGGCCAGGAGCAAAAGCCCATCTCCAATAACCTATCTATTAAACAGATGTTTCTAGCCATCCATCACTGGCTGGCCAGATGGACCTCTGCTTGTATCCATGCTGCTTGGGCAACCTCCTTGGCGTAGCATTGGTCGGCAGCCAGAGGGCAGTGTTGGCAAACAAAGCTGGAAGCTCTGGCTGCAATGAATCTCTTTGTTTAGGGGATTCTTTTGTGTCTTGTTAGGGCTTCATGGAGAGAGAGAGAGAGAGAGAGAGAGAGAGAGAGAGAGAGAGAGTCATTACATCGTCTGAGATTTGGAACTTGCAACTCTCTACCATGACAAGTTCCTACTTTTAAACAAGAAAGGAGTTCCTGGAAAGCCACAGCCTGTGGCACCTGTGGCTCTACAGATGTTGTAAACTTCAACTCTCATGTAATGGAACTACCCCTGCATGACAGCCCAAAATTTAGTTACCCAGTGACAAAAGAAAAGGAATCTGCTCTCCAGACACATATATTCTTTGAAGCTGAACCACACCACGAAATAAAATATGGGCCTTGTTTCAAATTATGCACTAGATTTTAGGATTAAATTCCAATGCTCACCTCAGCTTTGCCCTCTGACAAAATGGGTGGAACTGGTGTTCCCTTGAAGAAATGATGTACACACATATACATTAATGGGATAACTTTGTAGCATGTGAGAGGTTTGAAACAGGTTCTGGATTAAGCCCTAGCTCAGAGCACTCTCTGAATTTGGCATGCAGTCAAAGGCACTCATCTTGATTGTAGCCCCTCACACGTTGCTGGGCTGCATTCCAGCACTGAAAACAGGCTTCTTTCAGGGGCAAGGTTTGCTTTCACCTTGCCTCTCCTTGGTGCAGGCAGGCAAAACCCACCCAAAGTGGAACAAAACCTGAACGAGCCTTTCCACAGTATTGGTTCAAACTGGATTTGAACTCAGAACATGCCTCTGTGGACCATCCTGCCAAGTGGAGAAGCAGTTTCCCAGGGTATAGAAAACACACAGCCCAGCATAAACTGTTGTGATCCCCCTGTGTTCATCATGAACTGGCACAGGGCAGTGTGTGGACTTGAGGAGAGAATAACAGAGATGGATGACAACAGAAGACCATTCATCTCTGCCTCCCTCAACTTGGCACCGTCAAGATGTTGTGGACTACAAAGGAGACCAATGGAAAGAAGGGGGGGAAGTATCCATTCAGTTTAGCAGGAATACAGTGACATAATCCAATAACGATGTCCCAGAACTTTGGGTACCCCTGTTGCAGCAAAATCATAGGATCAACAGTTGGAAGGGACCTAAAAGGACATCTAGTCCATCCCCCTGTCAGTGCAGGAAAATCTGCTGCTATATCATCCCTGGGAAGTGACCCTCCAGCCAACAACACATCTAACAAAACCAACAAAGGTTTTGCAGCACATTAAAAGTAAAGCTGTTGATTTTATGGTGGCATAAGCTGTTGGCAGGTGAGCATAGCCCACACTGTTAGGTGGGGCTTAGGATCCAGGTATCAGAAGGAACACCTATTCCCATATTGGGAGGGGGGGAGAGACTGACTTCTTATCGCAAGGGTGGCTTCCCATGTGTGAAATTCCTTCCCCAGAGAGGCCCACCTGGCGTCACTAGGGGTATCCTTTCAGCGCCAGGCAAAGCCATTTCTTATGCGCCCAGGCTTTATTTTAGTACTGTGCATTCTCCTCTTTTGGTATGCTGCTTGTTATGTTTTATTAACGCATCTTTTTGCTTTTGTAAACTACCCCAGGGAGGGGGCGATTCAGGGCAAGGAAAGAAAGTGCTTCCATTTGTGTGTGTGTGTGTGGCGTCCGTAGCTTAGCCTGCAGGATTGTAAGGGGGCGCGTACGTCTCCCCACCGCCTTTTACGCGTCCCTTGCGCGAGGCTTCGGGCTGTGCAGGGTGAACACTGGGGGAGCTTGTCAGGCGCCTTGAGTGTGTTGAGTGTGACTGTGCGTGAAAGAGAGAGCGAGAGAGTAGGGCCGAGCTCTGCGATCTGGCCTCTGGGCGGGATCCCTCTGGATCCCTCCCCTCTCCTCAGCCCGCTCAATGCTAATTGAACGGCTGGGTTTAGAGGCGAGGGAGGCTCCAGCGAGTGCCTCGCCTGGCCGCTCGCCTTGCGCTAGCCCCGGCCAGGATGCCGCGCGTCCCCGTGCCCGAGCCGCCCCCCCGCGGCGACGCCTAGACACTCCCCCCCTCGCCATACATACACACGCGCGCGCGCGCTCACCCTTCCCGCGGGGGCGCCGGGGGGCGCCGATGGTGCCGCCGCCATGCCGGTGATGAAAGGCTTGCTGGCGCCGCAGAACACCTTTCTGGACAACATCGCCAACAGGTTCGATGGGACACGTAAGTCGCCTCTGGGACGCCCGGGGGGGGGTCTTGGCTCCGAGGGAGCGGGCAGCGTGCCTTCGAGGGCGCGAATGCCCGCCGAGTTCCGTCGGGCTGAGCGGCGCAAAGTCACGGAAGGGGACGCTTCCCTCCTCGGGCAAGTCGCCGTCTCTCCCTTCATTCTCCTCGGCACAAAAGTTAAGCTCCACTTCGGACGGAGGCGCCCCGACGCTCCGGGGATGGGCGTTTGACTCTGGAGTTGGCGCGGCTTTTGGGGGAGACTTCGCGGAAAGGGGTCGCATGGGATGCCCTCCCTCTTCCTCTGCCCTTCCGCCTGGTTTCTCTTTCTGCCGACGGGACGGGGGAGCAGCCCGAAATCCCGTGTGTGGCTGTGTGTAGATTCAGGACTATGTGCCCCAAGTCCAGAACAATAAGGGCGCCCTCCTTCACCTCCCTGCCTCTCCGCCGCCGCCCTCCCCCCATGCTGCGCCGCCCGGGATCCGCTTTGTGTTGTGACCGTCCGCACCCACCCTCGTCGCGTCCCTAGAGTTAACAAAGGGAGGCTCTCTTTGTCTTTCCGCCGACGGCACCCACCCGTCTCTCTCCCGCTTCCAGATCCCATTCGCCTGGGGCCTGAGAAACTCTTTTTTTTTAAAGGGGACCTCCCCCCTCCCCGCTTGTGTCTCTTCTATTGTTGGCCGCCCTCTTTCTCACCCTTTGAGGCTTAGCTGCGCCACCAATTCTGGCCCTTTGTCAGCCATCACCTGCTGCCTTAGGAGTTAGTCAAGGAAATCAGTCGAACTTGACAGTCCCGGTCAGGCTCTCTTTGCGTGCACGTGTGAACAGGGGCTGGAACGGGGTACGACAGCTGAAAAGGAGTCTTTGTAGGCTAGGCAGGCATGGGGAGGGGTCCACCCTCTCCTTTTCGTAAGCGTTCCCCTTAGGGCCCTCTTTGGAATCTAAAAAAGGCAGAACAGGTATCTAGAGCGGGGTTATTCTGAGCATGTGCAGAGGGGCTTTCTCTCGCCAATATGTGATTTAATTAAATTTTCTCTCCCATTTGGGATTGAAAGTTACTTTGTTATCCTTGCTTCTCTTCCCCCTCCCTTCTCCTTTCTTCATTCTTTCCCCTGCTATGTAACATTTAGATTGTAAGGTCCTGGGGTCAGGGACCTCTCTTGTTTGCATTTGTGTAAACTGATGGTAAATCAGCGATAGTGAGGAGGAGATCAGGACTGTAAAGAAGGGGAGCATGATTTACATGCATTGCTTCTTTTTAGACAGTTTTTTGACAAAGTGTCTTTGTGAGGCTTGGAAAATCTTCCCCTTCTTGATCTTCCTGAGGCTAGGTCATTTTGGGTGTTTTTAAGGGCATGGGGGGGTTGTAGGCAAATCTAACTCCAAGGCGTTCTCTTGCACAAACCCCACTAAAAAACAGCCGTGCACTCTCTTGTTCGCTTTGAGGAGAGGACCTCCTTGGGCAACACCTGGCTTCAGTTTGAGTACGTTTATTCCTTTATTACATTTTTATCCCACCCTTCTTCCAAGGAGCTCAGGATGATGTATGTGGGCTTCTCATTGTATCCTCATAACAACTCTGTGAGGTAGGTTAGGTTGAAAGTATGTGTGACTGGTCCAAGGTCACCCAGTGAGTATCATGGCTACCAGGTTAAGTGGTGCTGTCAGGGTAAGATTTGGGGGCAGAAGTCCAGGGCCCTGCTCAGCACAATGAATGGAAGGGCCCCCAAACATAGCAGTGATGGATTGCCATCAAAATCAGGGGCCGCCAAGGACCAGTAAGTACAGAGTTTTAAATTACCCAACCACACCACTGTAGGTACCAGGACTCACCTGGCCCCAGGCAGATGTGCTTTGGGAAGCCAGGATGACCAAACCTATGAAACCATAAAAATGAACCCTTCTGAGCCCTCCAGAGAGCATTTCCCACCCATTACCAAACAACCACAGCATGCCCACCCTTCTGTGTAGAATTAAGGGACTGGGCATTCAGGCCATGTTGAGTCCCCAACATTTCTCATTTTTTAGAAATAAAGCACCAGGCTTGGTCAGAAGGAAGATATGCTAACATGCCAAGTAGTGCCTCTGTCCACATGCAGAGTGCCTTTTCACTCTCACCAGTGAGAAAACATGCTGCTAATTCCCTTACATCTGGGGTTAAAAGGGAGACTTCCCAAGCAAAATCGAGCCCTGAAGCAGTAGTGGTTGATTGTAGGAAAGGAAAGGAAAGTGTGGGGGGGTAGAGTTTGGTGCTGAACTCAAACCCATTGGTGGGAAAGGTCTGCATCTTCATCTGAGACATATGCTTGGAGCGTGTGTGTGAGGGAGGCCTGTACACGCATTCCTATATGAAATGCAGTCTGCACCTGCTTGAAGTGCTAATGTTGTTTCCTATTTTAATGTACAGTATTGACTTTGTCCTGGCTTTCAAGGAAGGATCCGGGGCTGGATACCGTCAGGGCAGAACTTTGGGACAGAGGTCCAGAGCTTCACTCAGCAGAATGAGTAGTCGGAGGGTCCCCAAACGCAGCAGGGTCATTTTACCATATAAAGAGTAGCAGAGGCAACAGGCCATCCAGACCCGACTCTAAAATTACCTAAACTGTACTACTGTTGGGGTGTTGGTTCCAGCACTCTCTCTCTCTCTCTCTCTCTCTCTCTCTCTCTCTCTCCCCCCCCCCTCTCTCCCAGCTTAGCCCTCCTGGTGAAAAGGGAAAGGATCCATGGGTGGGGACAGAAGGTGTAGTAATCGTGTATGTGTGTATTTTAAAGAACCCAACAACCACTAAAATGCCATATTGTGGCTCGAGGATTTTCTCTTAAGAGGATTCTGAGGGTGGAGGTGGGGAGGAGGCTTTAAATGCTTCCAGAAAGATCAATGAAAACTAATTTAGCATTTCCCTTTGGGAATGTCTGGGAGAAGCTTTCATAATGAATGTGGCCCTTTCCCTCCACCCCGCCTTCCATTGCCAGCGCTCCCTTCATTCTTCAGGGGAGCTGGTGCAAATAGGTGAGAAGAGGCTTTTTTGCGGAACTTTTGAGGAAGAGGGAAAGAAAGGAGAAAAGTACTTTCCCTCCTCCAATTCTATCTATGCCCCCAATGATGTAAAACTGGATTAATCCTAATATCGTTCTCCTAAGGCTGGGAACAGGCATTTCGCTTCCATACTATTTTGTAACATTTTGGTTGGCCTCTTTGGCTTAAAAAAAGAAGCCTGAATGTGGATTTTGAAATCGTATTTGTGAGTCCCTTTAGTTATCCAGAGGGTTTTTTAGGCGAGTCATGCTGTTAATGGATTCCGGGTTGCTCTTGGGGGTAAGAGCGCTAAATCAGGACTTTGGACAGCTCCCGAACTCATTGTAAGGGGCTTTGACTGACTGGGGCTTCTCACGTCCTTGCAAAGGCGCTCTGAGCCAAATCCTCTCTCCAGTTCAACACTCCTTTCAGATGATAAGTGTTTACTAGAAGCAGCCGATTAGATCGGTTTCGAAAAATAGAGGGTGCCAAGGCCTATGCTGCTTCTGAAATCTCATCCTCTCTCTCTGGAAGATCCTTAGTCCAGAATCTCAGATTTCTGTGGGTTAATGGTGATTCCTCTATGGGGAGAGAAAGTACTCTGAACATGCTCAAAGATATCTGTCTATTTTGTGTCACACTTACTCTTGGGCAAAGCCTTGGGATTGAAAATGGGTTCAGGGGTGAGTGAGAATGATAGGTAAATAGATTGAAGATAGTGGAGATTGGGACGGGTCGGGGCTCCTGCAAGCTTGTTTTGAAAGGTAGCCCTCCCAGCCCATGGACCACAGAAAGCAATGATCAAGAGCACTCCTGAGCATGTACAACATGCCTTCCCACATTCATCAAGTAACTGCAGCCATTTCCCACAGACTTGAGCTTTGGAGGAAGGAGTGGGGTAAGGTTAGCCAAAGTTAATTTTGGAAGCAAGCATGTCTTGGGAGTCAGGACTCCTGGGTTCCTTCCTCTTCCAAGAGGGGATGGGTGTTTAGTGGGGTAGAAAAAGGGAGGTTGGGAACCAGGAATCCCAATTTTCATCACCAACATATGCAAGCTGCAATGTCCAATGGTTACAGCAAAAGATGCAGAAAGTCACTCCAGAGTTCACTCTTCAGCTATAATCAGGGAACCCTCTCAGGGATCATGTTACAGGAAGCTTTTAACTGGCAGATTAACATCAAATTTGCAGAGCCACAATTCCCCATTGCTTGCAAAGCTCATTCATCCTTCGGCTCTATTGCTTTGGATTTTCAATTCACATCCTTCCTTGCCTCCCACATGAATGGCCAAAGATGGATTATCTCCATCAGAGCAACCTCATATGCTCATATCCAACCCTGTGTTTTGGAGACCAGCTGCCTAAATCTCAGCCCTGTTCTTCGCAAGCTCTGTCTGTTTTAGATAGTTCAGTAGCTAGTAGAAAGCATGGGAGTCCCAATGCAAAGGAGGTAAATGACATTATTTATTAGCGATATCTAGGTGGGTGTGAGAGTATGCAAGCTTTTGAATTTCACAGAAGCCTTCATCACACTGAATGGAAAGATAACAGAATCACAGGAGTGTAAACAAAAAGCTGCTCTGAGTTCTTTGAAGGAAGTGTGAAATATATGTGTGAATAAAATAAAATAAATCTAAGTAAAGTTAAGGAGGGCAAAAAGAAATTTCATTGTGGGTCCCGCAAGCTTCTAAAATGATGAGAGGAAGAGAGAGAATTAATGGTTGTGTGTTATGTGTAAGAATGGGAGTGTGTGAATGTTATGTGTGGATGTATATGCATGCTTGTATGTGGATGTGTGCGTGTATGAGAGAGGGGGTGTGAGGTGTCCCAACCACGTCTTGCATTGGCTCTGACCCGCTGGCATACATCCCCCTCCTGAAGAACAGCCGCAAGGGGATGCAGCCTTCAGACTGAAAAAGGTTCTTCACCCCTGTTCTAAATCTATCCCCCTGTATCATGGGGCCCCTCTCCCCCTTTCTCTCAATGCTTAATCTGCAGTCTGCTGTTAAAGGGATCCCAAGCACTTGTGAGCTCATATGCCCACTCCTCCCTTTCAGCAACCTCAGTGGGGACTAAACCCACACTTTGGGAAACACCTGAGCCATGACTGCTGCCAATGATATATGCAACATGACCAAAAATGGGGAACATGTAATAACTAATTGGGTACCAGACAGCTGGTATAGCACAGTGGAGAGGAGAGCCTGGCTGGGAGTCCAGAGTCTCTGAGTTCAAATCCCCGCTCGTGTCTCCTGGGTGTCAAGGGCCAGCTAAAGATCACCCCCACAGTGAGTGTCTCAGGTGTTACGTGCCCTGCCACCTGTGCAGCCGTGGGCAAGCTGCATAGTCCCAAGGAGCCCAGTTGCCCCCCAGCTGGCAGTTGCAGACAAGGAAGGGGCTGGCTTGTGCAGCTGTGGCAAGCTGAGCAGGACAAGCCAGGTAGAGAGGACTAACCTCAGAGGGAGGCAATGGTAAACCCCCTCTGAATACCGCTTACCATGAAAAACCTATTCATAGGGTACCCATAAGTCGGGTACCATTTACTGAATCTCTTAACTCAGCAATGCCTAGTCCATGTCTTTGCTATTAGATCAACTGACTACTATTTATTCATTTATTAAATTTCTATCCAGTCCCTTCCTCCAAAGGAATTCAAATAATTTCATTTTAGTGTTACGAAATGGCATTGATTAAATCATTAATTGTGTTTTTGCATGCATATTTTAGATTTGTGTGATTTCTTGTAGACACTCTCTGCTTTGGGGGTTTTTTGTTGTTGTTTCTGTTTATTTTGTTGCTGCTATGTAGTTTCTAAAATTAAACAAAAAAAGGTATGTGAAGCACATCACTTTCGTGCAGAGGTGGGGAACCTGTTGCCTTCTAGATATTGCCAAATCAAAGCTTCCATTATCCCTGACCATTGGCTATGCTGGCTGGGGCTGATGGGAGCTGGAGTCCAACAACATCTGGAGGGTCACAGGTTTTCTATCACAACTACAGAATGTGGAGGGGCTTGGTTTTAAGAGGTGGTAGTACTAATATATCATGCCCCTGACTAGGCTGAATTTGGCTTCTTTATTTGTTATTCCTAGTTCTTTAGTAAACTCAGAGCTTAAAATACAGTCTGAATAAGGAACTGGGATTTGAATAGATCCACACTGATAAAATAACTTTTGGACTGCTTCCAAATCATACTTCTAGTCTGCTGGGAGGCTCCTCTTCAGAGCTTCTCTTTGCTGATGCTCCATCTAGAAGTTCATTTGTGTCCTCTTGGGCTGTGCAGCTTACAGGATTTAGTGCCAGCCAGCCAGCCTCTCAGCCTGGAGAGAGATCTGCTCAGGACCATGGAGAGTGCACATTTTAATACACATCTATTTAAGCAGCCCCCTAATCCTACATCCTAGAAGCCAAAAACTGGATTTAGCTACAGATGCAAACTCTCTCTCTCTCTCTCTCTCTCTCTCTCTCTCTCTCTCTCTCTCTCACACACACACACACACACACACACACACACACACACATTCACCTCTCCCAAGCTAATCCAAGCTGTGACCTGAGGTGACCGAGAGTTGAACAATTGGGTTGGGTAGGGTGATGAGAGAGCTCTCAAGCCAGCTCTGGAGAAAAGGCCACAAACTGAAGTCATGATCAATTGGGTAATTATCCCCTTCTCTTCAAATGCAATTCTGGTCAATTATGAAAAAGATCTTAAGGCTCAAGCATGCCTGTAAGTCATACACTCCCCAGCCCTCAGATCTGAAGTTTGGTTGTGGATGTTCAGTAAGGAGGAGAAGGTACTCGGCACACATATAGAGGCAGAGCCATCTGTATTGTGGTATGCAGTGGCTAGACTGCTGATGGGGGCAGATGGCCAACAACATGTAACCCGTCTGCTAAAACATCATCTCTGGCTGCCCATATGCTACCGGGCCAGATTCAAGGCTCTTGTGTTGATACACAAGCCCTAAACAGCTTGGGTCTAGGTATCCTAAAGCATTGCCTGAGCTCTTATATCCCAGCTCGATCAATGAGATAATCAGGAAGAATTCTGTTTGTTGCCCCTCATTTTACAGATGCCTGACTGGCTTCAACCAGACGTTGGGCGTTTAGTGTCACTGGTCCTGTGCTGTGGAATATGCTTTTAGCAGAGATTCGGCAGGGATCCTCACTATTGCCTTTCGGGTATCACTTATAGACATTTTAATGCCAACAGGCCTGTTCAGTTGTTTAAACTTTTTTATGATCAGCCAGACATTTATAATGATTATTTTTATTGCTTTTATGATATTTTATGTTTAATTATACTTGCATCTATTTTTGTATACCACCTTGATATTTTATATGAGTTGACAGTATATACATTTTTAATAAACAAAGATTCCATGTCCCAAGGCTGAGAACCAGTATAGAAAACAGGGTGCAGAGGTGAATCTTGGTCAAACTAAGCCCTGCTGTGATGGTAGCAGGACTAGATTGTTCCATTAAAGTGATAAGAACATTAAACATTATTCCGCAAATGCCACTGGTTCCAGAGGTCCTTCAGCTCTGAGCAGGTTCAAGACATTTTAATGTCTAATGCATAAAATCAAAATCCTTTGCTCTACACACACACATGTGCGCACACACAGAGATAGTATTATATTACACAATCAACTAGGAAGTTATTCTACAGAAGCTTCAATGACATTTTATTTATTTATTTATTAAATTTATAGCATGCCCTCCCTCCCAAAAGGAGCCCATGACCATGAAGTGAACAGTGCAAAACTGCCTGCTATGCATCTGGAATCAAATCAAGGGAGTGATTTGCTTCGTAGGTATATATGCAGCACCTCAGTGACAAGGATTGATCAGGAGTGGAAAAATACCATCTTATGCATTGGTTGGGCATCATGCTATGGCAAGATTCCTGGCTCTTTCTGAGGACACGGATTCCATTTGGGGGTAACACTTTGACCTTGTGAAGGGGAAATCCATTTCCCAAATGTCCGATTTGGCACCTACTGCACTGAAGGCCATCTGACTGCCTTGGTGTTTTGCCAAGCAGCAAGGTGGCAACATCCTGATCAACACTGCTCAAAAGATCTAATCAAACAAGGATAGCTGGTTGGAAGGGGGAATGCTGCAACTACTGTATCCTCTGTCAGAAACCCCTTGGACAAGGACTGGGCAAGCCATGCAACAACAGAGCAAAAACAGACTGTGCCAAGCAGGGGCTGATAACTCTTCCTTTTTCAGGAGCACCCCAGAAAGCTCTGGTCTGCGGCAGTCTCAGAAAAATGTTACAATTTTGGCAGCAGTACAAATTCCAAGGGTGTGGGTTAGGACTAGACAGAGTCTTTTACTAGGGATACTTTTGATGGGCTTCTGTCTTATCCCATAGCCAGGTGACCCAGCTGTGGCACCCCCCCCTTTGCCTCCCTTCATCTCATCCTCTTGCTCTCCCTTTTTATCTTCCAACTCTTCTGCTGCTGTCTCTTGGATAGGGCTGTGTGTGTTCCGTACATCTGCAATCATACCACACCATTCTCTTTCATTTCTTTAAAAAGCAAGTTTCTAGCTCCTAAGGCTGCCAAAAGATACATCAGAACAAGTGAACAATGCTTGGAGAGTTCTCAGAAACAAGGTGTGTGAGCGCATGTGTGCAGTTGAGCAGAAGTCCCATTTAGTGGAGGGAGGGAGACACAGTTCTTTGTGTAGTATCTTGCTCCAGATGCAAAGTATATGTTATTCAAAATAGATGCACATTTGCCTGACTAAGCACTGCAGCTTCCCCTTTGGCAGGTTTCCCCCCAGAGCCTTAACATTTAACCTGCACTTTAAGCAGAAAAAGTATCCTGCCAGAACCTCCCCCACCCCCTTGATCGCATAATAACATGAGCTTTCTCATTATCCCAGTTTCTCTTCAAGGCTTATGACAGGGATCAAGTCAGCTTCCCCCGTCCACCACAGTCACCCCAGGGGACAGGTGTGTGTTTGGCCCTGGCAGCTGCTGAGTCTCTGGAAAGCAAACTGCACAGTCAGCTCCGAGATCCAGAGTGATTTGATTAGGAGGAGGGAGGTGCATGCTCCTTCTGTGGGCAAAGTGTCACTTCATGGGGATGGAATGGGGAGTCATGAAGGAGGACTAGAGGCAGCTCTGCCATGAGGCTCCCCACCCCAAGAAACTGCTATTTTCTCAGAAAGCAATCTCACAGCAGTGCAGGAGAACTTCCCACTTGATTGTGTTCCATGGGACTGGTCATTTTCTTGATTCTGCACATTCCCAAACTGGATGACCTCCCCCAGCCGTTTCACATAGTCATCAGCTAAAATGTTAAAGTGCTCAACAGGGCCAGCTTCAGGTCTGCAGGGCTCTCAGCAAAGTCCCCTCCACTGGTGGCCCCAAGGGTGGGATTCCTTGGCAGTGGATGGCAGTAGCAGTGGTGTGTGTGGCAATAGCAGCCTGGGAACAATGCCATTTAAATTTCCCACAGTGCCTCTGACACAATGTCCTTCCAAGACATTGTGGGAAATTTAAACAGCAGCTGCTCTGCAGTGATTAGAAGGGTGTTTTAAAAAGAGAACCCAGGGCAGCTGTCAGCAGTGGGCCCTGCTGAGGTGCTCTGGCCGTGGCAGCTGCCCGAGAGTCCTGCATGCTGGTACTGGGCCTGGACCTCAACACTGTGAAACAGCAGAGAGACGAAATGGCCAGTGTAAACAAAAGAGATCTAGCAGGCCCTCAAAGGGCCTCCAGAGACAGAAACGCACACAGAAGCCTCCCTAGGCAGGGAGTTCCTTCCACTAGGTAGGTGTCATAAAAAAAACAGCCCTGATTCTAACCTTGTAATGGGGAAACGCAAAGCAGGAGCTTAGTCTTGTGTCCCTGATCTTAATAGGCAAGAGAGTTCCTCTGGAAAGAGGCTTGCAGTGCAACTGCATGGTTGGCACCATGCAGGGTGTCTTGACATGAGATTTAGTGATGCTTCAGGAGTGTCGTAATGAGCATGAATAAAGGGGATGTTCATACGTTATCTTGTATCTTTCTACATGTTGTCTGTACCTGTGTACAGCTGCCTGTGCAAAAAAAGGCTTGTCCGCATGCTAAACCGAACGCAGGTACAAGCTGTCGGTACCTATGTGCAAGTGTTTGTAGGAGAGTTGTTGATTTGCACAGCTCGGCTGTTGTGTGCAGAGGCATACAGGTGGTGCACACATTGAATGTTACACATGACAAACTTGTACAGCTCAGCTATTTGTGTATGCAGGTACACACATTGTATACTTGT
Organism: Rhineura floridana; assembly: GCF_030035675.1. Classification (NCBI taxonomy): domain Eukaryota; kingdom Metazoa; phylum Chordata; class Lepidosauria; order Squamata; family Rhineuridae; genus Rhineura; species Rhineura floridana. The sequence continues at coordinate 47,186,325 of NC_084490.1, read as the reverse complement.
TGAATGTGACATGTGGACATTGCTAGGGTCAGAATGGACTGCATTGTCAAAACGTTATCAAGGGAGATGCAGGGCAGTGCTTATTTTAGCTTAATTTTAGAAAGAGAAGTGGGGTATAGAAGGCCTGTCATGCACCCTGGAAAGTTCTGCTCTTTATTGTTAACTTTGTGGGGAGCAGGTTGTAGTGGCACAGAGGTGCTTTTCTTGCTTATGTAATGCTACGTAATATGAGGTTGGGGACAGGCAATTGTTCTTAAAAGGATTGATCATGGTTTGAGAGAGGCTTCACTCCCTATGCATATATCACGGATGGGGACTCTCTGACTCTCTTGAACTACAATGCCCATCAGCCCCAACCAGCATGGCCAATAGCTAAGGGTGATAGGGAGCTGTAGTCGAGCAGCATCTGGAGAGCCACAGATTCCTCACTCTTGCCGTATATACAAGTATTTATTTTATAGAATTGTCTCCGCTAGTCAAACAGATTTTGCAAGGCTTGAAACAGTATCAAAAGCTGACAAACCTGTTTGCCTAGGGGCAAAAGTGGAATAAGTGTAGGCTTTGGGAGCAGCAGTCTCAAACTACCTTCAGCTCTCAGGGAATAAAACCCTATTGTTTGTCTGCTGCATCTGTTACTTCACAGAAGGGGTCTGGCTCCTGATGAGACACTCAAGGCGCTTGCTTAAAGGAGAGTTGGAGATGCAAAGTCAACAGCAGCTGCAAGAAACCTTTGCCCTTGCCAAACTGGGTGATCTCCAGCTGTTTTTGACAACTCCTGGCAGCCCCAGCCAGCATGGATAGCTGGCTGATGGGAGTTGTAGTCCAAAACAGCTGGAAGGGGCTAGCTTGGCAAAGGCTGGTTTAGGCTATAAAAACTTCGAAACCAGCATCTGGATTCCTCCCCTCTTCCCGGCTGGTGTAATAACTCAGGGTCCTACACTCTTCACAGATAGCAACTTCCTCCTGGCCAACGCTCAGGTGCATCGCGGCTTCCCCATTGTCTACTGCTCTGACGGATTCTGCGACCTCACTGGTTTTGCCCGGACAGAAGTCATGCAGAAGAACTGCAGCTGCCGCTTCCTCTATGGCAGCGAGACCTGCGAAGCCATTCTGCAGCGCATTGAGAAAGTGCTGGAGGGAAAGCAAGAGTACCAGACCGAGGTCTGCTTCTACAAGAAGGGTGGTGAGTTTGGGAGGATTCTCTCCTACTTTGGGCAGCACTGGCTGCCTAGATATTACTGGGGTCGATTCAGGGCCCTGCCATGTGGTCAGTGTGTGTGTGTGTGTGTGACTCCATGTCGGTGGAGCAATGGAATACGTTTCGGGTTTTAGTCAAAGCTTTTAAGGAGCTGTCCAACATGCTCAGTTTGGACTGAAACCTGGAGTGGATTCTATTGCCCCTCTGACATGGAGCCACCAGCTGCCACTGCATATGGGCTCTGCCAGAGCTTATTCTTTCCCATCCCTTCTCTTTCCCTATCTGACCCCTTCTCACTCTGATTTATTTATTTGTTTATTCTTTCTTTTCTCTCTTTTTAAAATATTTGTCTGATTTTCTCAATGGTGTTATGAATTGATGTGTTTTGCTGCTCTGTTTTTCCTTTCTTGTTCATGCTTGTCATTTGCATTGTTACAAAGGAAAAACCAATAAACCAAGCCTGAAGAAGCATATAAAGCCCTTCACAACAGCTTGGGGCCTAGGCATTTGCACCTCTTTGCATACCAACCAGTCTGAACTCCGAGACTGACCAGGGGGCGGGGGAGCTTGCTTACAGTCCGACAGATGAGCGTAGATCATTGCACAGGGACCTGAAGCAGGCCCTTTTCCCTAGTTGCAACCCAGTTATGGAACTCCCTTCCCCAAGAGCAGGGATGAGGAACCTCAGGCCCAAGGGCCAAATGCGGCTCTCTAAGCCTCTCTGATCTGCTCCTCAGGACTCTCCCAAGCCACACCCCTCACCAGCCTTGCTTTGCATCCTCCTTGGCTGTTTTCGCCAGGCTGGAATGTGTTCCTGAGCACTGATAATGCTACCTACTTGCCTGGATGAAGGATAGAGATGGGTGTGTGTGTGTAGGAACCAGTGGTATAGTGGCAAATTCAGAAGTGCAGGGTCCCTTCATGATAGTCACAGCCACACCCCTTCTAAGATTATATAACCTAATAGGTTTGAATAGTGTTTTCTGCTTCGCTATTCTTGTTAATGCCTTCTCCCACAACAACTGGCGTCCCTAGGAGCTAATCGGCATGAAAGGGGAGAATGTTTTCAGTAGCTAAGAATCTTCTCAGTGTCTGACTCACCTCTTCTCACTCTGATTGGCTCCAGTCAGCAGGAAAGGACAAGGAAGCATGTTAGAAGACTCTTCTCAGTGGCCAACATGCCCCACTTTCATGCCAATTGGCTCATAGGAAGCTGGAGACATAGGGACCTTGCTCCTAAAAAAGTAAAAGGTCTAAGACCTCCTGAGACCTTGGATGACTACACCCCTGGTGGGAACTAGTACTGTGCAAAGGTACAATTGACAAGTATTGCTCAGCTCACTTTGGCCTCTTGCCCAGCCTGCCATTGGCATGTGGCTCCCCCCATCCTAGAGGCGTGGATGGCTTGGATAATGTTGGAATATTGCTGCATGGTGAAGACACTTTTGTTTTTCCCAAGCCTTTGATGACAGGTTACTGCAGTTCTGGTCCCTTTTTAATATTGGATTGTGGATTATAATTGTTTTATTGCTGTAATTTTAAGCTGTAATTTAAACCCTCATGATTAATAGTGCCTTGAGTGCTCTAAGTAAACCACTTTGAGGTCACTGTGTTACAGACAGAAAAATGTTTAATAATAACTAGATGGGAGCCAAGTGCAGTATACTTTCAGAACAGAATCAGTGTTCATCTGGTTCAGAACTCTGGACTGCACACTTTTGATGGGATCAGGAGCCGTAGAATGCCTGGCTATCTAATACACGTAGAAGGATGACCGCCTGTCTGGGTAGGTCTGTGTGTATTCCACAACTGTCATGTGTAGAAATTTATATGGGATACAAAACCAAGCATCCTGAGAAAGTTAGGTTGTCTATTATAAAAAAAAGACCCACCCACCCACCCCACTCCTTAAGGCTGTAAAGTCAGGCTTGAAAGAATGTGCCAGTGTTGGGCTGAGCACAATTTCCATCCAGGGGTTGAGGCTTTGACAGCTTCCATAGGTCTGCGGTTGGGGGAGGAATTATCAAAGCAAGCAAAACAGAATTAGACAAATTCATGGAGGATAAGGCTATCAGTGGCTACTAGCCCCAATGGCTATATTTGTATCCCTCTGAATACCAATTGCTAGGAATCACGGGTGGAGAAACTGCCGTTGCACTCAGGTCCTGCTTTACGCTTCCCATAGGCATCTGGTTAGTCACTGTGAGAACAGGATGCTGGAACAGATGGACCTCTTGCCTGATCCAGCAGGGGTTTTCTTATGTTCTTAAATATAGTTATTTATTTATTCATTCATTCAATTCATATCCTGCCCTTCCTCCCAGTAGGAGCCCAGGGTGGCATAATAGTTATAATAGCTTAATTTGTGTGATTTACATAGGCAGTAGAATTTGGGTTTCTTCAGTACAGATTGATTAAGTGATTGACTTAAACTGCAGAGTACACACACATAGCAGGTAATGCTGAAATCTAGGAGTGGTATTCAATGCTAGTCCTACTCAGACACATGGGAGTTTATAGACATGACTAACTTGGGTTCCTTGATTTCAGTGGATCTACTCTGAGTAGGACTTAACTGACTATAAACCCAGGATTCCTAGGTTGTTGTTGTTTTTTGTCAGCCCATGGAAAATAATATGTGTCCAGTGAGACACCAAACTCCTCATTACATTAGTGTTCCATCCAGTGTTCCATTAGCATTTTCTCCTGGACTCAGTTTAAGATGCCAGGCTGTTGCTGTTTTTAGATTACAAAGCCCTAAACAACTTGGATTTGGCAAACTTCTGAAGCTACCTCCATATTTGGCCCTCCCAGATCTCTCAGGTACCAAGATTGTTCCATCTGTATGCCACATTTGGAATGCAGGGGGAAATAGAGATATGGAGAGTTGTTTTTCATGGCGCTTCTCTTTTTAAACCTGGGTTCTATGAGGTCATCAGCTGCCCATGACCAGACAATAAATACAGCTTTCTTAGCCGCTAGTGGCTAGCTAGACCATCATGCAAATCCATCGAGGGCTGTGTTATGGGTAGACGCCAAAGTAAATGCCAAAAGACGGAATCAGTGTGAGAGAACCACCATTCTATAAAAAATGTGAATACCACTCACTGGGAAATAAATTATTATTATCATTATTAACATTATTATTACCTATTTATCCGCTGGTTACTCTTCCAGTATTTGGTAAATATGGCCTACCTACCACAGCAATAATTTTTTAAAGCTCCTAAAATAGCCCCCCAAAAAGAGGTAATTCTGAGGCAGCTGCCAAAGGATGTATTAATAAAAATTAATCACCCAACACGTTTCAACAAAAGTTCTCATCAGAGGGATATCAGTAGATAAAAAGCAAAATCAGTGTAAAAAACGTATGGTCAATTCTACACCAGATTTGAATAGCACTGACAAAATTGATATTATTAGTAGCTTCTAGTTTTATCCCTCTTGCACTCTGACGGTTTTCTTATGAAAGCTGTTCTAATCTACCAGAACAGGATTGCTGTTCTTATGGTGAACTTCCATTTTTGCCTATTGATATTTACTGTCACCTCTTGGAAGCATTTGTTCAAATGTGTCATGAAATTAATAGATTCTCTTTCGACGTCATCTTGTGGTTGAGCATCAGCTTTTTTTAGCTGCCTCTGCACTATGTAGTCCCTGGTCTCTCTCTGGAGACTCACTCATGCCTAGGCACCTGATGTATCTTTGCCACGCCTGTCAAAGTTTGGGTCAGAACATAGCAGCTGTGATCAAGCCAATATGGGAGGGTTTCTATAGGGTTGACGTATTTGTTTTAGCCAGTGCCCTTAAGCATGTGCAGGGTGCCTTTCCACCATTAAGAAACCTGAAAACCTGTTCTAAGGATAGAGCGTCTTTGAGCAAGTGCAGACTGCTTTTCCCATAAGGAGAAGCATCTGAAAAGTGGAACAATTCCAAGCTGATCATGCACAGTTTGAGCACAGTGGTGCCCTTAAGGCAGGTTTCATGCAAACTGCAAGAAGAGATTCCCTGGGGTTGTTTCGACCTCAAGCTTCAGGTGGTCCTGAGGAAGGAGGGGAGGGGGTAGCTGTGGATGAGCACAGCAAGGATTTGTTGTGGTTTGTCCTTTTCCTCTTCTCTTTGGTGCAGCCGTGATGTGACTCTTTTCCTCTCTCTCCTGGTGCAGGAACAGCCTTTTGGTGTTTGCTGGACATTGTACCTATCAAGAACGAGAAAGGCGAGGTGGTCCTTTTCCTCTTCTCCTTCAAGGACATCACTGAGAGCCATGGAAAGAGCCACCCCAGTGATAAGAAGGATGGTGAGGAGGCCTTGGGGGTGCGGGGAGACAGGGTAGGCTCAAGAAACAAGATCCAGGATAACAGAGGGAGATGATGGGTGGCAGCATTCAGTGGAAGAACCACACAGTGGACAAGACCTTCGAACAGTCTCGAGGCCTGAGCTGCTTTGGACAGCCTCTCCCCACTCTGCAAGGCTTCATCTGGGATCTGCATGCATAATGTGCATGCATATTGTATATATTCCCTCATATTGAAAGGTGCAGTCTATCCTTGCATCAGGAAATGCTCGTCCCCTTTCAACAATAACCGGTGGCCCTTCCAATGTTGCTGAAGTCTAGCTCTCTGCAGTCCAGCTGCATGGCCAATGGTCAGGGATGATGGGAGCTGTGTTTCCCCACCCTTACTCTGTGTTCTACCTCCACTGTTGGAGGCAGGATACCTCTGAATACTAGTTGCTGGGAATCGCAAGTGGAGAAAGTGTTGCTGCACTCTGGTCCTGCTTTTTGGCTCCCCAGAGGCATCTGGTGGGCCACTGTGAGAACTGGATGCTGGGCTAGATGGGCCACTGGCCTGGTCCAGCAGGCTCTTCTTATGTTCTAGAAGGCTAGAAGCAGCTCTTTTGTGAAGGGTTGCCTTAGAGACCTTGGAGACTGGCTGTTCTGCTCCATTGGCAGAATCCAGCAGGATGTTCTCTTTCACAAGTGTCACTGCAGGGGTAACCAATGTGGTACCTTCCAGATGTTGTTGGACCACAATTCCCATCATCCCTGACCATTGGCTATGTTGGCTGGGGCTGATGGGAGTGGAATCCAACAACACCCAAAGGGCAACATGTTGGCCACACCTGTCCTATTGGAACGAGTGGGCGCTCTGTGCAACTATACTACCATATTCTACCTCCGATTCATTTCTGACACAGTAAAATGTTTCACTGCATTGCACTCAGGGATAGATGAATCAGTCTGTTTCCCATGTTTACTGGTGTTGACCCGTAAGTCCGTTCTGCCCCAGTTCCACATTAATCTGCAATTTAAAAAAACTAAAGAAAATTCACTTACATTACAAAATTAGTCTGAAAGATTCTAGCTTAGGTCAGTTCATATCTGAACTCACAAAGACCAACTTCTTGAAGCATCCCAAATTGTACCTCTTGTCAAAAAGGACTTTGGTTGAATGGGTGATGGAAGAATCTTTTGGAAAGCTGGTTGAGGTCCCTAGGAGGATTTTCATCATCACTGGAGAACTTCAAGAGCAAGCTGGACAAACATCATCCACATCATACATTTAAAGCACATTTAATGCAGATTTAAAGCACGTGGCTTCCAGCAAAGTATGCTGGGGACTGTAGTTTACCCCTCACAGAGCTACAGTTCCCAGCACCCTTAACAAACTACATTTCCCAGGAACCTTTGGGAAACCCATGTACTTTAAGTATGCATTAAATGTGCTTTAAATGTATGCTGTAGATATTAGTTGAGATGCACCCCATGGTGTTAGAAGAACAGCTGGTCTTTTAAATTAAAGCTCCTAGTAGTCCTACATGTATGGATGTCCTATTTGTAGATAATAGGGGTGAGTAGTTCTTTGACCAAAATAGCTTTTAGGAAATATTTATGTTGTTAACAGCATATTAGACTAGATGGACCCACGTTGTTCCACCTAATTCTTAAGTAATTCTTAAGACCTATAGACAACTATCTTGCTGGTTGGCTCATGCCAGTATACAAAATTATGCTGCTTGTGAGACATTATCCCTTTGGCCTACCTCACCTAGAATCCTCCAGTTTGCAAGGGTTGTTAGCCTGTTCATTCCACACAAATCCTTCTGCCACAGATTCCTCTGTAAAGTTTTTCTTCTGGTTGCACCAACCTTGCACTTCACTTCCAAAGCTGCCCTGTTTATGAGTATCCTATTGCTAATACCTGCATGAACCCGCCATGGAATTCTATTATAATAAACCTCAGTGGCTAGGAGAGTTTGCTCCAAAGAGGCAACCACCATTAAAAATAAAAAATACAGATTCTGAAGTCAGCATTTTATGATGGGGGATGAGGAGCTTGGGAACAGCAATATATCTGGTGGGTACCAGAAGGAAAGCCATGGGGGAACAACGGATGCCTACATAAAACAAGCCACTCTCCCACAGATTAGAACTATGACTGTCCTCTTTCTCTTTCTCCAGAAAACCACCGCTGTAAGAAGGCTGGGAGCTCCCATCTGCGGGCAGCCAGGAAACAAGGCCGCACAGCCTTGCACCATCTTGCCAGCCAATTCACCAAGAAGGAACAGACGGAGATGAAGATGAACAGTGTAAAGATGTGCTGCTTGCTTTGCCCTTTAGGGAGGGGAGGGCTGTTGGGTGATCCCTTCAGCGATAATTTCCCCAACTCTGCAACTGTTTGCATTCTTATACTCATATACCTTTATCCTCATCCCCACCCCCCAAAAAACCCTCCTCCTAAGAGGTCATTGTTCCATTCTGAACTGGAAGCCTCTTAGGGATGGATGTGCATGGAAGAGACTGAATAACACACCCAAGGTCATGGAGTGTGTGTGTCTCTATCATAGTTTGCATAGGTTCCCCTACAGTTGATAACATCTGCCATGGACCTAGTGACACATCCTGGAGGTTTATTTTCTTTTAAAGACAGTTCTGTGGGTTCACTCTAATCCTGATGTGGGGCCATTCACATGCTCTTTCTTAGCAGAGTGCAAGCCCCAGAGATGCGCAGCCCACATATATGATTTCTGGGCAGTGGCCAGCGGCTGCAGTGTTAATCGCATTAAGCCTGTTGCTTTGAAGGCCATTAATGCTGTGGCCTTTGCTGAGGGTCACCTTCCAGCTCCAAGCTCTGCTCCCTAGAAAGCAGCTCAGTGGTTCCACCCAGCATGGAGAGCAACCCAACCGATGCGTGCCCTCAAGACTCATCGCTGCAAAGGACAGCCCGTGGGAGCAAAACAAGGCTAGAACTACTCACATTCTGATCCAGGGCCTTGTGGAGTTTTGTGGGAGCTAGCGTGTTTCAAGCAGGGATGGAGCCCCCGCTTTACATCCAAGGACCACGTGACCTTCTGGGCAACCTTCCAGGGGCTGCATGCCAGTGGTGGGCAGGGGCCAGAGGCAAAAGCGGACAGAGCAATTAATGTAAAATTTACCTTTGTACCCTCGGCTTTTCTACACCTGCTCACCCACCCCTCTCTGTCCTCCATTCAGGCAAGCAAGAGGCATTCTTGGAGTTCAAGGACGTAATCCAGCCAGGCAAAAACATTTGGGGTGTGAAGTAAGGGCAGTGAAAGGTGTGCCCTGGGGAGAGTTCCATGGGCCAGAGAGAGAGGCCTGGAGGGCTACATTTGGCCCCTGTGCCTGAGGCTCCCCACCCCCTGTTTAAAAGGGTTGGTGTGGGGTGGTGAGTGAGTTCGCAATAGCAAGAAGTAGAGAGGCTCCAACCAATCAGGAAGCCCATCAGCTCAGGAACTGGATTGGCCATAGCAGGGATGGGGAGCCTCAGGCCTCAGAGCCATGTATGCCTGAAGTTGCTCACCTGTTTTTTTGGCAGAGCTCTCTTTCCTTTTCTTTTTGGAGCAGGTAAATTGATGGCCATGTTTTGTTCCTAGATTGCACATAGGAGAATTGCACCATGCAGCTTCCTGGCGCATAGATCATTGTCCAATACATTTCTTGCCTCTGTTGGCCATGTGCCCTACTTTACAGAGGACAGCTGTCTGTTTGAAGGGCTGCCTACTCCAAGTCTGGTTTAAAGATAAGGAACCATCAGAAAACAAAGCAAGGAGGCCTTGAAGTTGCCCATCAGCAGTTAGCACCTGGACTGCAGACTGATCAAGGCTCCCAGGTCACGTGGTCATGGTCTCCTCCACTATGGAGAGATGTATTGTATTTTTATTTACATTATAGTAAATATTTCTAAATTTGCATCTGTACCTATAAATTAGCATATGCTAATGTTATGCAAATCTGTACCCTCTTGTTGGGTGATGCATGTGGCCACCCTATCTGAAAGACTTCCTGCTCCCATTTAAAGCTGCCCATTCATTAAGATTCTCATCAGGAGCCCTGCTCTGAGTACCTTTCAACTTTGGAGTTTAGGAGATGGTTACCTGTGGACAGGGCCTTTTCAACAGTGGCACCATAGTTATGGAATATTCTCCCCAGCAGGAACACTCAACTGGCACTGATTTTGTTGGTTTTAAGTGCTAGCTGATGTTTGATTTGTTCCCCCAAGCTTTTAGGTGGTGAAAGTTGCTATTTTACTGGAGGCTCATTAAATAGCCAACATCTTGCTGAAAATAAACCAGGATGTATACAGGTCATCTGGAAGTGCTTCCAGATGACCTCAGGAGTCTGTCATGTGCACACATACACATATATGGCAGAATGTGTCCTCAGACGGCTTGGGTGGGACTTCATTTCCCCAATTCATATAACCAGGAAAAAATTATATTATAGTTATATGACATATTGCCCCTTCCATTTGTTCTGAAACTATATAGAAAGAGAAGGGGGGACTTAAAAAAGCCAGGAAAACTAACAAGAAGGAAGGAACTCTGATTGGGATAGAAGAATGGGACAATTTCTGTATGCATTTGGGGCTGCATTAAAATGAGGTTGGGCCTTAGCCCCATGGGTCCACTGAGACACTAAGACAGAGATGGGGAACCTCAGGCCTGGGAACCAAATGCTGCCCTCCATGCCTATCTATCTGGCCCTCAGAACTCTATCCGGACCTCACCACCTCCACTCTCTGCCCTACTTGAGTGCTTTGTTTCTCTGGTATGTGTTCTTGAACTGTGATAATGTTTTTGGCCTGCATGGATGGAGAGATAGATGGAGAGAGACGTGTGTGTGTTTGTGCATATTAAAACCTGGCTTTTGTTAGGCTGGGCTGTAGCCTACTCTACAAAAGTAAGAGTCACATCTCTTGCTCCATCCACTTTTGCCACCGGCCCTGCCCACTTTTTGCCTCTGGCCATGCCAACCACTGGCATGCAGCTCCCAGAGAGTTGCCTGCAAAGGCAGTGCATCCCTAGGGCTGAAAAAGGCTCCCCAGCCACCCTAGAGCTAAGGTGCCCGGTGCTAAAAGAGTGTCTTGTCTCCTATGCTCTTCAGAACGTCTTTGAAAACAAGCCCTCAGTGCCAGAGTACAAAGTGGCCTCTGTCCAGAAGTCACGCTTCATCCTCCTCCACTACAGCTTCTTCAAGGCCCTGTGGGACTGGCTCATCCTCCTGGCCACTTTCTATGTGGCTGTGACTGTTCCATACAACGTGTGCTTCACTGACACTGAGGACAGTTTGGCAGCTGCTCGCAGCACCATCGTCAGCGATATCGTCGTGGAGATGCTTTTCATTGTTGGTGAGGATAGCAAAACGATGCTTCCTTCAGGTGGGGTTGGTATAACTATGGTGGGCAATAGGGGCATCTATCTGGACAGGGATGTGAAATTGGTGTCAAACAGTGGTGCAGTGGTAAATTCTGAAGTACAGGTGCCCTTCATGGCAACCCCCATAGCCATGTCCATTCTAAAGCTATACAACAAAAACGGAACTTTTCACCCATGTGGATATTATGGCTTCAACACCATGGCAGTTTGTTTTTTTCTCACTCTGCCTCCCCACCTGCTTTACTTAACATCTGGCCTGATGAAGAGTTCTGGTAGACTCAAAAGCTTGCTCAGTATTTTGTGACATTTTGGTTTGCCTAATGAAGGGAGTTTGGAAATTTTCCAGATAAATTTGGCAGGTTTTTTATTATACTATAATTATTATGTTTGCATCCATGGTGTGTGTGTTTTTATATACAGCTATACACGGTTCTACTCCTCCCCATTTTATCCTCACAACAACACTGTGAGGTAGGTTAGGCTGAGAGACAGTGACTGGCCCAAGGTCACCCAGTGAGCTTCATGGTTGAGGATTTGAACTCTGGCCTCTCAAGTCCTAGTCCAACACTCCAACCACTACGCCACTCTGGCCCTCAACCCTTACACATGCACGCTAATGTCACCCTCCATTTAGTTGATTTCTTGGGTGTCACTGTCACTCTAAGAAAAGCTTATTTATTTTGCATGCAGAGGTTTGGCAAAGAGCATCCAGGAAATGATGTCATTATCCCTGCTGTAAATAAGCCTGGCACCAGACATGACTAGGCCCCTGAGCACCAGCCTGGCTGGGCCCACAGAGCTGTTTTCCCCAACGCCCCATCCCGATACAAGAGGGACTTATATAGACCCACCTGCCTCACCTACATCTGGCATCAGTGAGCACACCCTGTGCGCTGTGTGTGCACACCTGCCATCACCCAAGATGGCAGAGGGAGTGTCAACCCGTTAGGGATGCCCCCACCTCCATCTTGAGTGATGACAGGCATGTGCTGCACGCACTGATGTGCTAACTCAACAGGTCGGTGAGACAGGCAAGCTTATTTAAGCCTGCACTGCCTGTAACGGTGTGTGTGTGTGCCTGTGAGCTCCCACTTCATGATTCACACCAGCGTTGGGTCACATGACCTGATGCTGCCATGGTTTGCGGAGTGGGCTGTACCCTCCTACCCTAAGGAGAGGACCCTCAAGGGATCCTGTGAACCTCCGGGGCCCCTGGCCAGGGCCTAATCCAGCAACGTGCTGGTGCCAAGCCTGACTGCAAAATTAGTGATGGCCCTTTGTCCCTGCCTGTCCCCACTCCAGTACACCACTGGTGTCAAAGTTCATATAATAAAATTTATTTATGTATTATTTATTTATTATTTGATTTATATCCCACCCTTCCTCCCAGCAGGAGCCCAGGGCGGCAAAAAGCATGTAATATAAAGAAAATGTTGCTTAATTTCATGTTTTCTTCTTAATAACCCTCAGTTTTTACTAAATTATGCAGTCGTTCTTGAGTTTAGAACAATTGCAATGCAATTTCAATCATGTCTATTCAGAAGTAAGTCCCCCTTGAATTAAATGGGGCTTACTCCCAGGCAAGTGTATATAGCAGGGATGGAGCACTTCTGGCTTTCCAGATATTGCTGGACTACAACTCCCATCATCCCTGACCACTACCCACGCTGGATAGGGAGTCTGGGAACATTTGGACGAGTTCCCTTGCCTGGTGTATAGTACTGCAGCCTTAGATACGTCCTCAAGGTGGTAGATGAGAAGCCAGATATCCCCTGGCTTGCGGGTCTACTTAGTGGCATCCCTAGTTTCCCATTCCCCACCTCCACCCCCACCCTGCCTGTAAAATACATTCAGTTATACTGAATACTGCGAGAAGGAAATTGGAGACATGTAACTCAACTAATCATTTGCGAAACATGCCTGGATTCCCCCAGTGAATTCTGGGTATACTCAGTTTATGAGGGTACTGAGAATGCTGTGTTAGAGAATCTCAGGCACCTTCACAAATCTGCAAGTTTCCAAAGAGACCTGATTAGGAGTGGCAGAAGGTTAAACAGATGTGAAATGGATTTAGGTATGTAGTGTGTCCAGAGTTGATTAGCTGAGATAGCTGTGTGTGGAAACTCTGATGTGTCCAGTGTAAACTGTGATTGCTAGATGCTAGGGAGAAAGAACACCAGAGGGCTATCTCCACTTTGCCGTGCTCCTAGGGGCCCATTGAAGGCAAAGCATGGGGCCAGACGTTATTAGTAAAGTCACTTAAAATACACAGATGGAAAAGTCCTGATAACACTTTACTGAGCAAACTGAACAAAAACAGTGTACAATCTGAGCAGAAAGGAACAGAGGTTTTGTCTTAGGTCAGGTCTTGTACGTAGCAGGGAGACATACAACCAAACATACATGGGGAAGACTCCCTCAGACCTACACAGCAAATCAGAACACAGTACTATCTCAGTGAAGATCATGCTACTCTGGCTGGTTGCTAAGCAACACCTCCACCTACCCCTAGGTTGGCTGACTTAACTCTTAAGATACAAACTGAGTGATCTCTTCTGTTGCACTTCCAACGGTTAGCACTCTGGTTTGTTTGATCTAGTAGGACCTTTGTGTTAAGGGGCAAAATAGAGCTTGTACTTTTGGTTTCACATGAGGCTTGCACATGTCTTTTTCTGCACATCACATCTTTCTTCAAGTGGAATAATATGTGGCCTTGGCACTGCTGGTGTTGGGGGGGGTGACCAGAAGCAAATGTGTGTGCACTGTGTCAATTTACTGCCTCTTCTTTCTGGTAGACATTATATTGAACTTTCGGACCACGTACGTCAGCCAGTCAGGCCAGGTGGTCTATGATACCCGTTCGATCTGCCTCCACTATGTGGCTACGTGGTTCTTTGTGGACTTGATTGCAGCCTTGCCCTTTGACCTCCTCTATGCCTTCAATGTCCCAGTGGTGAGTGCCTCTTTAAAGCTGCCTGATTCCAAGAAGAGTTGAATGCTTGGTCCTTTTTGGCTGGGACTGCCGAGTAGTTTCATACTAAGAAGAGATGGCTACCTGGAGATGCCACCCTCTGAGATGCATGATCAGAAGTAGGTACTCTCTGTTCTTGCAAGGATGAGTGTGATCATTACAATAAAGGGATTTGCACATGATAAGGTGTCACAGAAAATGATGACAATAAAAGCTTCCCACACCATTATTCCTAATGTATAAGCTGGCGATGAGCTTGGCTACTGAGCAATGACTGAAAATCACTTTCCACATGCCCGGGGGCACTCCATTATTAATATAATAAAAAACATTTAAAACAATATTTTATAGCACTTTACGTATATTATCTCAACAATTCTTACAACAATTTTATAGGGTAGGTCTATCCTACCTGTGGGGAGTACAGACCTACAGGTATTACCTGCCAAAAAATGCTGCAATATAGAGTAGTCTCATTCAGGGTTCCAGCCATCCAGTCATGCCTACTTTCTTTTAGGATATGCCATTCCATTCCTCCTCCACCCTGGTTTTCCACAAATACAACCCAGTCATCCTGTATTCCTTGGCCACTGAGCATGCTCAGTCCTCAAGGGGTGTTTTGGGGGTTTGTACTTCTGCAAGCTCAGGGGCTTTCCGGAGAGCCCACTGATACCTTCCTCTTATGTGTGGATGGTGCCATTTTGGCTATGTAAGGATGCACACTCGGAGAATCAGTTTGCTGTTGGTAAATGTAGGATAGGATACGGAGAAGGTGAGCAGAGGCTGAAAGAGTATGGTTTGCCTACAGCCACCTGCTAGTACATGAGTAACGTGAGGTTCGAATTGGGAACTTCTTGATTCACAACTCAGTCATTAGCCACTATCCTGTACTTTGTCTACTGCTGCTTATATTCCATGGTTGAACCCCCCCCCTTAATGCTAAAATGGGAGGGGGGAGGCAGTGGTTAGCCAGTGATGGTGGAAATGGCAGATGCTCAGAGGCCATCCTTTTCCATGGACTGTGAAAAAAATCTCAGTTATTGAGAGAAACCACCACAGCCTTCTCCACCCTGGTTGTCCTCCAGATGTTTTGGATTATGGCTCCCATCAGCTGGGCTGGCTGAAGCTGATGGGAATTGTAATCTAGCAACATTTGGAGGGCCAAAGCTTCCCCATCCCTGATCTAAGCAGTGGGCTTGAGAGCAAGGTCAATCTTCCAGATCTCATTAATTTATGGGACGAGGTCCAGCCGACGAAGGTGGGACGGATTTTCAACAACAAGCTCTATCTGATAAAGCGAACGTTCATCTTATCTTCTAAGAGAGAACGCACTAACAGGCAAGCACCCTTCTTTCTATATTTTTCTTTTACTTGACTTAAATTGTTGCTGTTTAAAAGAGATTTGCCAGATTGATCGGTTTTCGACATCTCACTGGGGAGCCATAACTTCTCTCTGCTACTCACTAATTAATAGCTTATCTCTGTTTTTGTTGCAAAAAGCTGTCCTGGATTTGCATTCTAAAGATATACACAGAAGAGGGATTTCTATTCCAGATTTTTATTTTGAAGAATATTATATTGTCTGAGACTACTCTCTTTTTGGTCTATTTTATTTTGACGAATCTGTTTCCTGACGACCGCCATTAATTGTTTCGATCCTGGGAACTGCATTTTGTTTACTTAAGCATGGAGAGATAAGGCTGTCTGCTCTGTTTATACTGTGATGTCACCAAGTTTGGAGTATTAACCCAATTGTTGCTGAAATAAGAAGTGGTTTTCCTATATTTTTCTTTTAAAATGGCAATTAAGAAAGTGGCTGAGAATCTGGAAATAACTATGTTTCAGAAAATAATGGATGAGATTGAGATAACGAAACAAAACCTGCGACAGGGTTGTAAGGAGCTGAAAATTGAATTGAGTAAAATGAAGCAGGAGATTAAAGATATAGGGGTCCCTGTGAGAGAGGTGACCCTGGAAGGGGTCCCTGTGAGAGAGGAGACCCCGGAGATTGGAACAAACGTGGAACAGGAAAAAGATTTGGAGTCTATGGACTTTAGAAACAAAATCTATTGTTTGGAGACACAGGAGATTAAAGACATAGGGGTCCTTGTGAGAGAGGAGACCCTGGAGACTGGAACAGGGGTCCCTGTGAGAGAGGAGACCCTGGAGACTGGAACAGGGGTCCCTGTGAGAGAGGAGATCCCGGAGATTGGAACAAACGTGGAACAGGAACAAGATTTGGAGTCTATGGACTTTAGAAATAAAATCTATTGTTTGGAACTCAATGTTATCTCTGAAGAAATTAATGAAGATTCTAGAGATAAAGTTATCAATGGCATGGATAATCTTCTGGACTGGAATGATGTGATGGAGCCCAATATAGAGAAAATCTATGGAATTAACTGCAGCCATGTGACAATGGAAAAACTTTCAAGAGATGACCCAGTGTATTTTGAAAAAAAGAACAGAGATATGATTTTACAGCAGTATTTCAGCAACCTATTTAGAATGGATGGCAAGAAAATATTTGGGATAGAGGTAATTCCCATCAGACTCTTACTATATGACTATGGCTCTGACAGCAAGATTATTATGGAATACTGATAATGGAAGATTGGATACTGAAATTACTGGACTTAACAAGACTACTGAAGATGGAAGATGGAAAATGGAACTAATAGGGATAATAGAACAATGGCTACTGAAATTACTGAACCTAACAGATTCTGATGTGATGGATTAATTGAAATGTTTATTTTGACTATGGTTATGACAATAAGATTATCATAATTAGTAATGAGATGGATTAATCGATATGCTTATCTGGAAAAAAAAATTGATAGATATATTTCTTAAAGAATTGAAACCTCTCTTTGACTTTTTGTGGAAAGAATAAAGTAATGTTTATGAGATTTGATGATTAAGTAAGATAACTACTGGAGGAAAGTGATTTTATAATATGACTTAAGAGACAGGATTGTTATATATTATAGACTTATAACTGATTTGATCTTTGACAAATGGGAAGTCAATATTTTACTCTTTATTTTTTTTTTTTGTTTTTTTTTTCTTTTTTTTTTTTTTGTTTAACTATTTTTGATTTTGTTTTTTGTCTTTGAATGTTTTATGATTTTGTCTTGTATGTTTTATGAAAATCTGAATAAAAATTATTGGAAAAAAAAAAAAAAGAGAGCAAGGTCAATCTTGGGGCCCGGGCAACTTTCATACAGGTGCAGAATGACTGTAAAGGTCTGTGAATGTTCCTCAAAATTGGCTTTTTTTAAATGAAAAGCTGCTCATTTTGAAATTCTGGATTCAAACTTCAAAATGCATTTAGGTGAATTTCAGAATGGTTCCAAATTTTGTTAGAATCAATTGAATCAACTAAATCAGGATGTAGAACCCGTGGCCCTCCCGATGTTGTTGGACTACAATTCCATCCTCATTGGCCATGCTAGCTGGGGATGATGGGAGTTGTAGTCTGACAACATCTGGAGAGCCACACAGCTTCCTGCTCTAAATGAATCAAATCCATTCTCTGCTTGCCCTTCTTCAAAGCTCCTTCTCCAGTGGCAAATCCCACACCCCACCTTTGCTGCTTCTTACAATTGGATGCACCTTTATTTCTTAGCCTCGCTCTCCCTGGGGTTCTCATTAAGCAGCCTGATGAAGGGTCTCATGTTGACATGAGAACTTCAGTACAGTCTCTTGGCTAATGAGGAAACTCATCCTCTTACTAACCGGCCATTGCTTTCCGTAGCAGTGCCCAGAGCAAATGGGGGTCAAAAGGTATGGATTTCTTGCTTCCTAATTAAACCTTGTCAGATTCCACTTCTCTTTCAAAGTAACAGTGACCTGACCTCAGCCCTGTAACAGTGGGGGTTTGAACCAAGACCTCCAGAGCTTCCCCAGACTGCTACTCCCCAACTGTCAGCACTACAGTAGAAAATTTCTGAAATAAGGATTGCTGAACCTAAGCCTGTTTAGAAGTTACAAAATCTATTCTAAATTGGAAGCTCAATGCTTGATTAATCCTAAATGTGCATGGGGACTGGCTGTGGTTATTCAGTTGCGAATGGGATCCACTCTACACATGCCCAGAGGAACTTTCTCTTAGTACTACACATTGTTTTTCTGATGGTTTAAAAAGCTCTGGAAAAGTTGCACAATTTGGGGGTGAGATGAGAGGAAGGGAAGAGAAGCTTTCTCAGGCCTTCAGCCTTGATATTGAAGTATAGAGCTAGGCTTTGCAAACTACAGTGTCAAGCACCCAGAAAGAGCTTCATAAGAGATACAGCTGAGCAAACAAATGTGATGCCAGCACCATTAGACATTTTTGAAAGTGGGACACCTTTTAAGGTTGGCTTCCTATGTAACTGCTTTACCCTGCTGACCCTGGGGAGAATGTGAATGCTCATCCTCAAGAATCGTTTGGAAGAGGTTGCCTAATTGGGAGGTTCCAGACTCTTTAAGAGTAAGTCAGATAAGCACTTGCTTGATTATTTGAGAGGGGTTCAATCCATGAAGCAGAAGCCACAGCTGGATCATCTCCAGGTTTGTGTCCATGGAGACCAATCACTGATAAAGGGCAGGGGTAGAGAGGAAGAAACATTTGCTTGAGAATGATTCCATTCCACCCTGCAAAGGGGACACAGACATTCTGGTCCCTCCTATAAACCCCAATACTCGCTTCCTTTTCTCCCTTCTTGGCAGATGGGTTCTAATTCTCAAACTCCCATCATACTCATAGCACAGGGGTAGAGTACATCCTTTGCAGAGAAAAGATGCCCAATTCAATACCCATTACTAGCATCTCTCATTTAAAAGACTGAAGGGAACAAGGCTAGGAAAAGACTCTGAGTGTTGAGGAACTTGTCAGAGTACATAGTGGACTACATTTTATCTTTCTGGGTGCTTGACACTGTAGTTTGCAAACTCTGCACTTCTATATCAAGGCTGAAGGACTGAGACATTTATGTCCAACCTTTCCTCCAAGGAGCTCAATGTGGTATACATTATTCTTCTGGCCCACGTCCCCATTTATCCTCATAGCAACCCTGTGATGTAGGCAAAACTGAGATATAGCAATTGGCCCAAGGTAATCCACTGAGCTTTGCAGCTAAATACATATTATGTTAATGATGTGATTAGCAATCACATTGCAGGGTTTCTGAATTAAAATACCAGGCATGTTAAGGTATGTATGTGAAATGGATAGTCAATGTCACCACATTGCAAGAGGAGGTTGAATCCTTCTCTACCCATGCAGTTATGACCATGGTACCTTCTCACACACACCCCTGCAGAAATTAGCATTGGCACCAATGGGAGATTTGTTCCCTAATACTAATTGCCATAGGAGGGGTGTGAATTTTACCAAAATCACAGCTGGGAAGGCTTAAACCTCCCTCCCCTGTGCACTGTACAGCTGATGACTATTCCCCCCCCCACATGCCTCTTTATTTAAAAAAACTTGATCATGTTGTTACTATGAAGCGCATTAAGCCCTGAGAGCGGATTTGAACCTGGGTCTCCACAGTCCTGATATAACACTCTAACCACTACACCACACTTGTGTGATGATCTAGTTCAGGCAAAAAAGCAAGTATATTTATTTATTATTTATTAAATGTATAACCCAGCCTTCTTCCCAAAGCAGCCCAGTACGGCAAATATATCAGTGATCAAATACAATTTCAAATAAAATTAAAAAATGTATTTAAAACATTTAGAACTATTAAAAACATCTAAAACCATGTAAAACAATAACATATTCTCATAGCTAATAATTTCAAGGTTGCCAAGAACAGTATCTTTCAGTCATCAAATGCCTGGGTAAAATGGAATGTTTTTAAATTTTTCCTGAAAGTTAATAATGAAGGAGACAGGGAGGGCATTCCATAAAAGGGAAATCACCACTGAAAAGGCCCTGTCGTGAATCAACACCGACTGGGCCGCACCCAGCCTATATGACCCACTTTGATATCTTTTTATTCCTTCTCCTCCCCCAGACCTACCTGGTGCACCTGTTGAAGACAGTGCGCCTCCTGCGATTGCTACGCCTACTTCAAAAGCTGGATCGCTATTCTCAGTATAGTGCTATGGTCCTGACCTTGCTCATGTCCATGTTCGCCTTGCTCGCCCATTGGATGGCTTGCATTTGGTATGTCATCGGTCGGCAGGAGAGCCACGACCCAGTGACCTGGGACATCGGTGAGCTTAGGGATTGATTGGAAAGCCTTTCATGAAGGAATCCTGGGAGTGTGGCTCTGAGCGGAACCAGATATGTCTTCTCTTGGGAACCCATTGGCAGGCCGTTGTGCATTCTGGAAAGGGTGTGGGCACTGAGCAAGGTTGGGAGTGAAGAATCTTTGCAACTTTTAAACCACTGTTCAGATTTTAAAATACAAATGTATAAGCCAGGTGTATGGAACCAGTGACCCTCCAAATATTGTTGAACTGCAGCTCCCATCATCCCTGACCATTGGCCATGCTTGCTGGGGCTGATGGGAATTGGAGTCCAACAACTTCTGAAAGGTCACAGTTTCCCCATTCCTGCTTTGGCAAAATAGACGAGGGCAGTGCTGGTTTCTGGGGTTCCCCTTCCGTGGGAGTCCTTTCTGAGTCTCTCTCTCTGAGGATGATTCCTGCAGCCAGCTCAGTCTTCCACATCATTGAATTTTTTATAATTTAAGTGATTTAATTTTTTGTATGTCTGTTAGAGGCTTTTTACAATCAAACAGTATAGAAAATGTGTTAAATAAATAAATAAATCTGACCCCCTCCTCTTATAGCAGGATACCACCCAACAGGATTAACCCCTCACTGTGCCCTGCAGGCTGGCTCCATGAACTGGGCAAGCGGATAGAGGCCCCATACACCAACAGCTCCGTGGGCGGACCCTCCATCCGCAGTGCCTACATCGCTTCTCTCTACTTCACCCTCAGCAGCCTGACCAGTGTGGGCTTTGGCAATGTCTGTGCTAACACCGACGCCGAGAAAATCTTCTCCATCTGTACCATGCTCATTGGCGGTGAGTCCATCACAGGCAGGGCTGCATATTTTTCACAAGTGCACTGTGAAAAGCATAGGATTTGGCACTGGCATGGCATCTAAACTCCAGAGAATGTCAGTTTGCATTTTGTCAAAAAGCAAGTTTCTAGTCCTTAGCTTTCAAAAAGGTGTGCTTGAACAAATCAGGCAGTGCCTAGCAAAGTCTTGAAAGACCAGGTGAAGACGGAGGCATACTAAGCCAGATTTTTCAGAGACTAAAGGTAGGGCTTGTATTTAATGCATAGCCCTTTACCCCTCCTAAATATAAGCAGAATAAATTAGGCAAAAAAAAACCCTTTATGTAAAAAACATTTAGGTTACCTTGGGACAGGGTTTCAATGTGGGGTTTTTTTGGGGGGGTGATGCTGCTAGTTGATTAGAATGCAAGGATTAATGTGGGGATGGGTTCTTCACAAAGTGACCTTTGGTATGCACATGAGACAATTCTGAATGAGTCTGAGAGGGCTTAGATCAGAGAGAGTTGAACTCAGTTCTGCCCGCAAGATGTTATATAATAACAAAAAAAAGGGAGAACTGGGAATTGTGATAATTAGCAGAACACAATTTATAGTGAAAAGGAACTGGCAGCCCATTTGATGAATTGGAAAACGGAACGGAATCAGATAGTGAACCACATCCCTACTGTGTGACACACACACAGCTGACCTCCAGCAAAGGGGAATGGCTGGGGAGGGGTGCTCAGGAGAAACAGCTGGGATGGTGGCGGCTCCCCCCCCCATCGCTTACTGACTGAAGCAGCTGCCTCACTCTGTCTCGGAATATAGGTAGCTGCCTTATACTGAATCAGACCAACAGTCCCTTGGGCCTAGTGTTGTCTGTACTGACTGAAAGTAGCTTGCCAGGATTTCAGTCTTTCCTAACCCTACTTGGAGATGTGGGGATTGAACCTTAGACCTTCTGTGTGCACAGCAGATGCTCTGCAACTGAGCTATAGCCCTTCCCCTTCTGCATAATGATGGTGCTGGCCCTGATAGCAAACCTGAAAAGTCATTTAGTACTGGGAACACGCTATCTCCCACAAGACGCAGTAATGGATGGCTTTAAAAGAAGATTAGACAAATTCATGGAGGACAGGGCTATCAATGGCTACTAGCCATGATGGCTGTGCTCTGCCACCCTAGTCAGAGGCAGTATGTTTCTGAAAACCAGTTGCCGGAAGCCTCAGGAGGGGAGAGTGTTCCTGCACTCAGGTCCTGCTTGCGGGCTTCCCCCAGGCACCTGGTTGGCCACTGTGAGAACAGGACTAGATGGGCCACTGGCCTGATCCAGCTGGCTCTTCTTATGTTCTTATCACACAACTCTACCCAAAATGCTGTGGGTGATCATGAGACGGAGGAAGAAAGGCATCCAAAGGAGAAAGTGTTGCAGTAATAAGTGACTTCAGTTATCGTCACATAGACTGGGTAAATGCATGTTTGGGTCACAACAAAGATGAAATTTCTAGATATCCTAACTGACTGTGCTTTAGAACATTTGGTCATGGACCCAACATGAGAGGAGATTGCTCTGGGCTTCATCCTGTGGGAGTAAAGCAGAAAGAATGGGGAAATGAAAGAGGGGTGCCTTACCGTGTGTAGTTTTTGTCTCATTTCAAATTTTTGTTTCCAAATCTATTGTAATGCTTTCGGAGCCTCCTGGATAGGGCAGTCAGGGGAGAGGAAAATCCAGACTCAGAACAAATTGGCCTATCTCAATTGTGTTGGTCATGATAGGAAAATTAAAGCTCCATACTCAGAAGCAGTCTACCACTGAATACCAGATGTTGTGGAGGACCAAAAGGGGAGCAGCTGTTGCTTTTATCCCCACTCGTGGGTCTGGCGTCTGCTGGAAATAGGATGCTGGACTAAATGGACCTATGGTCTGATCCAAGAGGGCTCTGCTCTCATACGCCTTTTCTCCTCCCTGCCCCAGCTCTGATGCATGCTGTGGTCTTTGGCAACGTGACAGCCATCATCCAGCGCATGTACTCCCGACGCTCCCTCTATCATACCCGTATGACGGATCTCAAGGACTTCATCCGCATCCACCGCCTGCCCCAGCAGCTCAAGCAGCGCATGCTGGAATACTTTCAGACCACATGGTCCGTCAACAATGGTATTGACGCCAATGAGGTAAGGGCAGCTTGCTCTCTGAGTTTCCTTTGAGGGGAGGCGAGGAGGGAGCCCATGCCCTGTGGCTATAGAGGGGGATATGAACCTGTGAGTCATGGGTTAACATCTCACCCAGGGCCAGCCCTACCATTAGGTATGGTGAAACAAACGCCTCAGATGGCAGATGCTGGGGGGCAGTGGGGGGCAGCCCCCTACTGTTCCTCTGGAGCCCCCCCTTTCCCTTCTGTTGTCACATGGCCTGCCCTGGGCCCCTGCTGCATCAGGCGTGGTGGAGCACGTTACCCCGTCATCAGTGTTGAAGTAAGTTTCAACTGCCGGTCCAGCCGGCTTCTGTACATGGAATGGGAAGGGAGCACATCTTTCAGCTTAGGCAACAAAATGGCTTGGGCCAGCCCTAGTCTCACTGCAGCTAGGGATTTACAGTACAGCTTTGAGCAATTTTCTCAGCTTCAATTACCAGTCAGTAAAACAGGAGTGATTGTGACCTGCCTTATAGTATTGAGGGCAAACAGGTTATTGTAAAATTCTTTGGAAAAGAAGGATTGCTATAAAATGATAAACAAGTGATAACTGTTAGGAGAAAAACTATATCATCATCATCATCATGATTATTTATTTACATTTATTCATTGCTTTCTACAAAGAAAATGTCTAAAAGTGACTTACAAATCCATAAAATACAAACAGCATCAAAAATCTGTTAAAAACAAGATACAAAAAGAAAACAAGGTTCAATCCCTTTTTTATTTTGCTGATAGTTTCAGAGTGGCTTGTGCAACAGAACTTCCCAGTGGATTGTCAGACCTGTCTGTCTTCCACCCCTAATGGTACCCCCATCTACCATCTTACCTTGCTCATGGTATCTCCCAAATGCTGCCCTGAGTTAGGGGAAAGCATGTTTTATATTTACTGCCTGAAGGCCTACTTCAACTCAAACCCTGGGACCCCTCCAGGCTAGTTTATCTTTTTGCAGGAGTATTCTGCAACATACCATTGATGCAGTAATAGTGCATGATTGGTGGATTTATACTGGACTACCCACACATCATTCCACTTTATTAGTAGTTCTGCATTCCCAATGTTATTACATTATTGCTGTCTGACTGGAGGGGCTATAGTGCAACACAAGTGGCATACTCCCTCCCCAACATTTGTGGTATGAAAAGTTATGGGATTTCAGGGAAGTTATAGGAAATTCATTGATTGGAAATGAAGCAGTATGGCTGTCCCAAAACGTTTGTGCAGAAATGGGGAAAGTGTCCTGAGAGGGAATCTTCGTGAGATGTCAGGAACTACATTTCCCATGATCCTTAGCATCCTGGATGTGTGCCATGAGCACTGTAGAAACACCTGTGTTGCTATTAGCCCTGTGTTGTAGGAATGGGTGAGAAATTAGATTCAGTTCACATTTCAAGCTAAATCTATTAAGTTTACACTTTCTGACACAATAAGACACAGCCATCCTTCTAAATTCTCACTTATTTGAATTTTGCAATGCAGTTCACCAGCCAAACAAAGTTTCCAAAAATGCATATGTTATGGCAAAGTGTGCATAAAAATGAATATATGAGTGAAAATAACATACAAAAATGCATCATATGATGAGAAATTGCTTGCATGTGTAAGTCAAAACGACCTACAAAAATGTGTTCATTAGAAGAAATTCACTCTAAAATGCTGGCAAATTTTTGTAAGGATTTTTTTAAAATCGCAAATGGCTGCAGAAATGTGGGTAACTGAATTTAAGATTGGAAAAATAAGAATCTGAGAGAAATGAAATTGAAAGATTTTCCCATCCTTACTGTATTGTAAATAAAAATAGGCACAATACAGGTATCTGAATTTCCTTCACCCCAGCATTTAGATCAGGAACACAACACAGCAGAAAAGAGTTAAATAAATTTCTCTGAGCACTGCTACCATAAATAAAACTGGACCACGACCAGCACCACTCCTGCAGGGCTGGTTAAGCTTTGAACTGAGGACTCCCTGTAAACTTTGTGCGAACAAATCAGGATGAATGCTCAATAAACAGGTTATCTGGAAATGATCTTAAGATCCAAGTCTACAAAGTACTTCCAATGAGAAGGAGAATAAAATGGAACAGGCTACGAGGGCAGCCCTTGGTACTGAGGAGACTGGTAGTGCTGAGGGTCAAACAATTGCCCATTTGGAGGTTATGGCGTCCTAGTGGACTGCAATTGCACCAAACCCCATGCAAACACCCCTTCCCCTTCCTTTCCCTTCAGCTTCTGCGGGACTTTCCAGATGAACTACGAGCAGACATCGCAATGCATTTGAACAAGGACATTTTGCAGCTTCCGCTGTTTGAGAGTGCCAGCCGCGGCTGCCTGCGTGCCCTTTCTTTGCACATCAAAACATCCTTCTGTGCCCCCGGGGAATATCTCCTTCGCCAGGGAGATGCCCTACAAGCAAATTACTTTGTCTGCTCAGGCTCCCTCGAAGTCCTCAAGGACAACATAGTGCTGGCCATTTTGGGTAAGGCTCAGGGAGAAATCTGTGTCTCTCTGCAGATGGGGGGGTAATATCTCTATTGGGGTCAGGCTGGGGCTACAGGTAAGCGATGTATCGGGGTAAGGCTGGGGGAGAAAATTGATGTCGTTTGCATTTTCATGAGAAACTACCTAATTTGCACTTCTCAAACCAATACATTAACCAAAGCGTAGGTATCCTTCAACACTTGTACTTCTCCAAATGCTGCGATGCAGTTATCCAACCAAATCATGTGTATATATAGTAAAGGAAAATGTGCATAGGAATGCATATACTGGTGAAGATAACTGCAAAAATACATTACATTAGGAGGAAAATGCTTGCAAAAATGTGTATTCATCAAAGCTGTGTAAAAAATGTGTCTGTTACAATACATTTGTGCTAAAATGCTGGTGAATTTTCATGAGGATTTTTTAATAAAATCCACTAACTGCTATGGAAATGTGGATAACTGAATTTGAAAAATGAGAAACAAACAAAAATTGACAGATTTATCCATCCATGCAATTACCAATGCTGATTGGAATTGGGGTCAAACAAAGTCTGAAGGGCTACAACTGTGCCGTTCTTGTTCTATATTAATCCTGGTCTCAGATATGTCCTTGATATCAGGAGCTGGGCTACTAAGGGCTGAAGCAGAGGAAGTGACTGCTCCTGGCCTGCTGACAGGGAAAGCAGAAAGCCAAGTTCTTGCTATCCAATCCAAAGGCATTATACTGCCAGCTAATCACAGGGAGTGGTTGGGCACCCCTTGTGTGCCTGAAAAAGGCTCTGAGGCCTGAACACACAGAGCTCGCTAAGCTAGTCCCAGGCACCTAGCCAGCCTAAAGGTTTGGGGAGGGCACCGAAACAAGGGGGCAGAAAAAAATCTGTAATAAATTAACTTTTTTTGTAAAAAAAGGGGGGGAATTTTGGGGATGGGTGGACCCCTGTTATGGGCCTGGCTAGTCCCATCCTGAAGCCTGGTCCACGAGACTCCCAGTTCAAGCACCAGACACTCTGTGGGAAACCAGGGGGCAGTAGAGGCCTCCCTGCCTCCAATCTCATTCAGTCA